>NW_008660213.1:0-6084 GCF_000695815.1 Acanthisitta chloris
GCCCCTCGGGGTTGGCCTTCGTTGATTTTTCTCCTGTCTCTTCCCGAAGAATGCGCTGAAGAATGGGGAGTGTTCGGAGCCTTCGGACAAGCAGGAGCAGCGCCGGGTGATGAAGGGGAAGACCCATAAAAAGAACCGAAATAGGAAGAAGAGCAACACGGTGCCCTCGAAACAGGTCAGCTCGCCTGTAGTTGCCAGTGGTGCTCGTACCGCGTGTTGTACTTCTCCGTGATGCGCTAGAGTAGCTTTTCCATCATCTCAAGGGTAACATTGTGGACCAAAGAGTGATACCGCTATGAACAGTATTGATAGGTTACCTTGAGCAGTTTCACTACTATGCTGGTTTGGGCTGGGACGGAGTTCATACAAAGAAAGCAGTGTAGGTGGGAGTCATGTTTATGAGCGTTGGGACTGAAAGTGGGTTAGAAAAAGGCACCTTCTGTCCCATGGTGTAGGTGCTCATGCGCTTCTCTCGCTTCTGTTGCAGTGGAAGGTTGGCGACAGCTGCAACGCTATCTGGTCTGAGGATGGCAATTTGTACCTGGCCACTATTGCCTCCATCAGTCAGAAGAGAGGCACATGTGTGGTTACTTACACAGGATATGGAAATCAGGAGGAGCAGAACCTGTCTGATCTACTTCCTCCAGCTGCCGTTGAAACAGTAAATGGGATTGGGAATTCCGGGGAGGTGAGGGACACTTTTCAATTCTTCTTTTCATACAAGAGAAAGTGGAGGAATCAGTTTCTTTTAGTGCTGGTGTGAAAGTCATACTCCGTTCCATTGTAAACAGTCATAGTCTGATGGGGGGAATGAAAGCATGCCTTTACTTCTTGAACTTCGCATGGAAGAAAGGGAGGGGACAGCAGGAAATGCACCAATGAAAGATAACATAGCTAAGATGGTAAGCAGATAGAATTATGGTACTACAAAATCATTCCTGAGTAGAACTGGGAGGGTTAGAGAGAGGGAAGGATGTGAATTGGAGTTTCCAAGCTTTTGTATGTTAAAATTTCTTCCTGTAAACTCGTGCTCAGTGCATTTCATGAAAATGTCTTTTAGTATGAAAATGAGACTCCATATTCAACAGATGAAAGTGAAAAGTCTTCCCAGTCACCTCAAAACATAAGCAGCTGCACAAAAGCAAGGTTCTCCCCTCAGAACTTGCATTGCCCCACACCACCAACACCCCCAGGCCTGGGAAGGGTAAGCTCAACCTTATCTGAAATGATTCGTGTACCACTGTTAAGTCTGGTATTATTGTAAATCCTGAGATAATAGGATGATACGTATTTTGCCTGGAGTTCAACAAACAGCATTTTGAGAGTGAATGTACAGATATGCATGTTGGAATCTGTTGTTTTGCTATTTGTAATAATCTGGCCACAGTATAGCTCTTCTGCAGTGCTGCTGTCTAGTGAGGAAAGCTTTCTTCCCCCTAGCTAACACTTGCTTTGCAATTGCCTTGTGGCTTAAAAGAGAGATGATGTTCCCTGATGCATAGGAAATTCCATCTGAATATAAGGAAAAACTTCACTGTGCAAGTCACTGAGCACTGGAACAGATTGCCCGGAGAGGTTGTGGATTCTCCCGTACTGGAGATATTCAAGAGCTGTCTGGATGCTCCTGTGCTGTGTGCTCTAGTATGGCCCTGTTTGAGTAGGGAGGTTGGACCAGGTGACCCACTGTGGTCCCTTCCAACTGAACTGATTCTGTGATAGTGCTGTTAATGATAACCCTGTTATGTTTTAAGATTTCACTTTTTCTAGCCGACTGGTATTTCACTACACAGGATATTGAAGGCATCAGAAGTTATGTGAGATGCCATAGAACCTCTCAGCTGTAGCTTCTCTACTGAATTGTAAGGGTTGAGGTATTGATACACCACTCAGTTTTCCTATTGTGTAGGAGTCTGAAGATAATACAGTTGAACTCAAGTGTTATGTTTTCTCAGATATTACTGTTTGTGCAAGATTTCTTTATAAGGTTTTATTTTATCAATAGATTTGCATTTAAGATAATTTTAAAGACACTGACCGGTATAATGGAGTTTAGTCAGCCTGTGCCCCCAGTCGCACAGGAGCAGAGACATTATCTGTCTGCCTGTGTGAATATTAGATATGCTTCTTCATGAGAGAGTGCAACCATTGGCCTCCATTTAGGAACAGCTTTTAAAAATGCTTGTATGAACTAGAACCCTGTTTCAGCAGTGACATGTGTAATGTAGGCTATACTTTTAAAGTCATGGAATGTGCCAGACAAACAGCTACTGGGTGTGTTTTCATTAAATTGCTAGAGTGTGTTATCTTTAAGGCAGGTGAATTGCACCACATAATTCTCTTAAATAAAATCCTAATACCTGCCATTGCTTTTTAATTTGTACCCCTCCACTTTTTTCAATGTAGCCTGGATTAAAATTCAAGACACCTCCATCGTTTTTACCTTGCTGGCCCCCACCCTTCCCAGCAGGACCACCGGTGAGTGATGGGAGAATGAGGAGGAAGGTGTCAGAGATGAGTATTGGCAATCTCAGGTTTTCTTACCGAATGTGCTCACTGTTTGTGCCTTCAGAACACATTTGTTAGTTTGTAATTTTCACATATTTAACACATTCAGTTACAAATATTAGAGTAATCTAATGAATCTAATGCAGTAATTGCTCTAACGTAATCTGATTTGCCATCATTTTTGTGACAGTGAAGCTATTGGTAAGAATTTCAAGGGGAAAATAAGAAATTGCACCTTACATTAACAGCATTTCACTGAAGCAGATAATGTTTCCCCCTAATAACACTTTTTGTGTATAGTCAAGGTACAGGAATCCTGTTTTCCCAAGCTTTGAAAATGACATCTTTTCAAAAAACATTACCTTATTTGACTCCTTTCCAGAGAATGCATTGAGGATGTGTTCCTATTTATCAGTTTTATGTTTTGATCTTTTAGAATTGGTTAGACTCTGGAATTTAGAATCTAACCTGGGATATACTCTGTTGAAATACAGACATTTCCTTTGTGATTTCTTAGCTGATTCCTCCTCCACCACCTATGAGACCAGACTCTCCTGATGACAACGAAGCCTTGGGGAGCATGTTGATAGCCTGGTACATGAGTGGTTATCACACTGGATATTACCTGGTATGTGCCACTTCTGCTTTCAAGTGTCTTTGTAATTTTATGTTCCTGCTGCTGCTGCTGTTTGCAGCAGGAAGTTAGACAGGAACGGCTGCTTCTTGCATCTCTTGGTCTAGTTTATGATTGCTACATTTAAGGGTATTGGAAAGGGAGAGTTTGGTGCCATGGGATATAATCAAAAAAACAGTTTTGGAACCTTTTGCTTCAGATTGTATATAATTGTGGATTGCTTTAATGTACTTTTGTTCAATTGAACAAGAAATATGTATTTGAAATTATTCTGTAGTGTCACTGATTACAAAGAAGACGTAGTTTGGCTTCTGTCCTTTTTTAACTTGCCATTCTGGTTTCCAGAGAGTGTTAAGAGCTGTTCTTGATTTGTAAAGAAAGAAAAATCTGTCCAGAAATGTTTTTGTTCACAACTGAAGCTTTTATTTCCATGTTAGCAAAACCCAAGATTTTACCAAATTGCACCTTGCAGGGCTTAAAACAAAGTCGAATGGAAGCAGCTCTGGAGAGACAAACACGTATAAAATAACTGAGCATCATCATTGTTCTGAAGGAGGGTAAGTGTTGTAATTTTGTGGTACATTAAGATACAGTCAAGTCTTAAATTACCTTCAAAAATTTGTGAGCTTTGGAACTTCCACCCAATCTTACGGCTCACCACAAAGACTACTTCTGCCAGTATTAATCCCTTCTTTGATTAGCAGTTGTGGAATAGTATTTTCTTGGCTAGCGTGAAGGAAACTACTAACTGCTCTGATGAAAGTTTTAACTACAGCATCTCTACATCAGCATTAACAGTGCAGCTTATTTGAATTATGAATAAGTAAAAGTGGGCTGTTTCAGAAACAAAAGGTTATAAGTGAAATGCATTTTTTTCACCTATATATTCTTACATAGCTGGGATAGTAGGATGTATAGCTCACCTTTGTTTTCAGGACAAGATCAACATTTCAGTTTTATATCATTGAGCAGTTCTGTTCTCATCACTTCCGTGCCTATGCTTTACTTGAAATACTGTGATCAGAATTCTCCAGTATATTGTTCAGGTCCTTATAAAAAAAATCTATATTCTCTTGGAGACTTGTTTTCTGATTTTCTGCAACAACATATAAATTCTGTGTAGCTGAGTAATTCTTTTTGTATTTAAAAACAAAAAGCTCTTTTATTCTAATTTTTAATTCTTTTCTAGGTGTACAGGTCTTTCTCACTGAGAGGTGTGTATAACATCCTGATGGTTGATGATGAACCGCAGAATTTCATCAAGGCAATTAGTCGTAACATTTTCTTAGTATTGAGCTACTTCTGTTAATGAATAAAGAAATATCTTCAGACTAGTAATTTTATGTGCATTGAAATGAGCTCTAGTCAGATGTTTTCAGGAAGCACTGCAACAGCAAGATATTTTTTCCTTCCCTGAAACAATTTCAAATCTGATAGATCTTTTGACCCCATGTGATAGACTTTATTTATCTCTTAACACCTCTTGTGTTCCTCAGACTTCTTGTCTGAATGACAACACCAGAGCTGTGGGCCTATGCTGCACTCCTTTAGGAGAGAGCTGTGGCAGCAATACATACTACAGTGGCCACTGATGGCAGTGACCTGGAAAACAGCATATTGTCATACTAAAAGAGACATCTTATGAGTCTCATTAGGATCAGGAATATGACAGCTGGATCCAGAAAGGCTAATATTTTGTTTTGAATGCTTGTTAATAAAGTTCTACTTTTCAAACTTTGATTTTAGGGGTGTGGTTTGTTTTGGGGTGGTTTTTATTTTTAGTTTCTGTAGATGTCTGGCAGTTGGATAAATGGCTAAAGTATACCAGAAAGTTTCACAATGTTGCCTTTTTCTGAGTACCATTACTAAAAGCAAATTAGAAAAAGCAAACTGTGGAAATGCCATGGTAAGTATGGACTTAGGTTTCAGCCCTTACAATATGAACTCTTGTAGAACAGTGACTGCAGCCACAAAACTGGGCAGCAATGCAGTTAATGCCAGTGCCTTCCTTTCCTTAAGGGAAATACAGGCCTGACCTTCACTGCATTCATTTCCTTTTTGTACTGTGGTCAGGTATCAGCAAATCTGTTTTCCCAAAAGGAATGTAGCAAAAAGAGAAAGGTAAAGTATGATTGTGCCTAAGCTACGAAGGTAGTACCTCGATTCAGATTCTAAGAGTTCAGTGCATTCTTCTGCCAGCTCCCTCATCACTCTGGGATGGATCCCATCTGATCTGATAGATCTGTGAGGATCCAAGTGTCTAAGCAGATCTCCAACCATTTCCTCTCAAATTGCAGGGTGGCTATTTGGCTTCCTATCTGTGTCTATCAGATCAAGAGGTCTATTGTCCTGAGGCCAGCCTGTCCTACTACTAAAAACTGAGGCAAAGAAGGTGTTAAGTACCTCAGCCTTTTCCTTGTCATGGGTTGCTCTGTTCCCTCCCATGTCCAACAAGGAAGGAAGGTTTTCCTTGCCCTTCCTTTTGTTATTGATGTATTCATAGAAACACTTTTTGTTGTCCCTGACAGAAGCAGCCAGATTTAATTCAAATTGTACCTTTGTCTCTCATATTTTCTTCCTACATGACCTGACTATATCCCTGAACTCTTCTTGAGTAGCCTGCCTTTTTTTCCACAGTTGGTAAGCTCTTTTTTTTCATAATTTCCTGCAAAGTCTCCCTGTTCAGCCAGGCCGGCCCCTTCCCCGCTGGCTCACCTTACTGCACACCAGCACAGCTGCTTCTGTGCCTTCCTTCTTGAAATATGTCCATCCCCCCTGGACCCCTTTGTTTCCAAGGGCTGTTTCCCTGGGTACACTTTGAACCAGACATTTGAGCAGGCCAAAATCTGCTCTTTTTAAGTCCAGGGTAGAAGTTTCATTGATGGACCTTCTTGCATCCCTGAGTATTGAGAATGTAGTTCCATGGTCGCTGTGCCCCAAACGGT
>NW_008660214.1:0-529 GCF_000695815.1 Acanthisitta chloris
GGATTCTGTGGGGTCGCAGTGCTCAAGTACAGAGTGTCTTGACCTGCCACATTAGCCAATGTCACCCAGACATTCCATTGAGGCCGGACCACCTGCCATGCGTAGCAGTGGGAGAAGCATCCCAAGAGTGATAAGATGAGCAGTCCAGCACAGAGTCCCATACGGGGGGGGGGGGGCAGGGGGGCCCCGAGGCAAGACACAGAAGCTCAGTGGGTATCCCCACAGACTCAACATGGTCCTCAAGTTCTGGACAGCTCCCCCCAGAAAGTGTGCATGGCCTTATCTATCATACTTTTGCCATGCCATCCTGATGTGACCAGTACACAACAGGATGAGGTGGGTCCAAATTTGATCACATATATTTGGTGGCTCCATGCATGTGTGCGGAGCCTAAGGATGGTCATCAGTCTCCTCTGGGGGTCATTACTTCCTCGTCCTTCCTCATCATTACTTTTAAGTGTCCTTGGTGGCTGTTTGGGCACGGGCCACAACATGTTACATGGACTTGGGCTCCCGCGGCTCAGCCACA
>NW_008660214.1:770-1543 GCF_000695815.1 Acanthisitta chloris
CAGTTAATTCACCTATTTATCCCCAGACTGTTTTACATGCAAAAAGAAGAGCTCCTGGCATCCAACCTGCATGGTCTAACCGTTATTTCCTCGTGCTCTGGGATGTCTCTACAAACTGCCCCCAGTATTCTAACAGCTCCCTGGGATCAATCACAGTCTATGATTCAAGTCCAACCCCAGTGGTTTCTAACCTATCCCATAAGTTGTTCCAAGGCTCCTTCATCCATCATGGATGCGCAATGAATGGGAGCAGACACGTCTGGCTCTCATTTGTGTTGTCACTCCTTTTCCTTCCAAACAAAGTCATAATTACTTTTGCCTATGTATACACATTATTACACAGGGGGGAGGAAAGAAAAACCTCTTGTTGACACACTAAGATATATGTGTATATATATATATACACTGAAATATTTCCCTAATTTCTTTTCAAGGACACAAGTCAGAGTGAGGCTCTCAAATCCTCCCTCTTCCCCGGAACAGCCGATCTACCCATGGGGGGGTCCCTCCCCCCGAGCAGAGCTGGAGTCCCATTGAGGTTCCTGGCGGGGCTGCCGCAGGCTGAGTTGTTCCCGAATCCTTTCTATTAGATTCGATGCCCTCTGCTCCTGTGTTTTCCAATTACTATATACTCGACACAGAATCACCACAACTAGGAACCGAGAGACCCCTCCTCATAACTAAGTGGTGCGATCTGACACTAATACACTGAGCATAAAAGCAATGAAATGAGGGGAGGGGAAAAAACAAATGTCGTGGTTTAACCCCAGCCA
>NW_008660215.1:0-14838 GCF_000695815.1 Acanthisitta chloris
TATAATATTTTATTTATACTCCATATAGAAATTTGGCTATCAAGTCTGACAGAAAGATCTTGGTACCATAATAAACAGACTTCTCTCCACAATCACTCTGCAGCACACAGGACTTGGCAAACTGTCAGATGGCAGGATGAAGAGGTAAAGAGCAGAATCTGCAAATTCTGGCCATGCACATGGGAATAGGTTCTGGGCTTTCCAAGAACTTGTGGAGAAAATGAAACTTGGCAGGATCCGTGCGGAAATTCATTTCATCTGTTTTCATTTTACACTGTCTGTCATCTAGTTTTTGATCACTAAATGAAAAAGAAAAATGAAGTTCAGCCATATGCATTCTATAAATTTCAATTTAGCTATCAGGTGTCACACCTGCCACAATTTTGCTTTTTGCTGCGTTTCAGACAACAGACATAATCATTTGTTTGTGTTTCCAATGCTGGTTTGGGAAACTTTATTTATGGTAGTATTTGCAGTAAATCTGCTCATTTCCAACCATTGCTGTATAAACCTACCACTTGAAATACAGACAGTCATGTCAGCTTGTATAGGAAACGTGCTGTAAAATGTTAATTAAATGGCAATATTTGTAACCCCTGTTTCTCTACTGAAATGCCCTGAACCCTGAAACTATCAGCTATGACATTTGAAACAGTCACACTGTACAAATTTCAGGCCCAGATTCCTCTGCACTGGGAGGCATGGTGTACATGTCATGTTTGTCTGTCCCTACCAAGCATGCATTGCCCTGCAAGGAGAGGTAGGCAGCCAAGTTCACTATCCACCACTTCCCCAGGTGTCTTGTTTTCCCTGAACCCAAAGGGTTTGTTCGTGTGAGGTCAGTGACCAGCTGTTGGGTGTGTGGCCATTCCAAATTTCATGTTGCTGGTTGCTTTGGCCATGAAACATTGGCTGGAGCCAACTCCACATCACTCACTACAGTGGGTGCTACAGTCTCACCATATCTTTGGGCTTTGGTCCCTAAGGCATTGCTCACACCTACCCCATACACACAAAGCCTCAATGTACCTGTGTGGCAGCAAGTCGCTCACTTTTTATTTAATATGTCCAAACCTGACTGTTCATAGTGCAGAAGGAGGACTTTGCAGCATAAATTTATGCTGTTATTAGCCAGTGGGATTAATAGCAGCAAGTTATGCCTCCATGAGATATCAAATATATTTATGCTGGAACATTTTCCCCAGTTGTAGGTGGGTTTTTAATAAAAAAAAAATGAAAAATCAAACTTGAAAAATTCAAAAATAAATTAATCTCTTGCGAAACATCAAGAGAAAGCTTGGGGTAGGTCAAATTTTGTTGGAAAACTGCTTGGGTGGCAATGAATTTTTCTTAGTTCCTTTTCAATTTCTGTGAATCGTTTGTGTCAAGAAGAGATTGATGGAAATTTAAATAAAAACTGAAATAGAAGTTAAAATGCTTTGCTCTGATTCAATATCTTGATATTCCAGTATTTCAAATTGAAAGGATTTTTCTATTTGAAGATTATTTTTTTTTACTATTTTAATTTTGAAAATGCTATCTTATATTTTCAGGCATTTCATGCTTTCTCATTTTGACTCAGGTGTTTTGGAACTGTTTTGGACTTTTTGGCATTGCTGGAAAATCAGAAACGGTCCATGTAGTTCTACACAAAGTAGAAACATAAGCCTATCGATTTAACTTTTTTATTTCCTCTTTTCATATTCTGTTCTTTAAAGAATAAATCTTTGAGCTATAATGTGAGGCCAGGTATGCAATGTGAAATGCAAGCACCATCTATTAAATATTATTCCAGTAATAAATCACAAGCCATATAGCAGTCATATTAATGAAACAGCATGATACCATATGTCATGCTAGATACCTGAGTATTGTTATTTTGGATTACAGGATCATTAAGTCTTTTTTTTTTTTTTTTCTCCCTGTTCAGGATAAGAGGGAATGTTACCAAATGCATTTTAGTTCAGCTTTAATTTATATTGCAATTTTTAATGACACTTCATTACAGGATTTTATACTTGCCCTTGGATAGGTAAGGTAATTTAGAGGCTTTCAATTAATTACAGTAATTTTAAAAAGTTCTGATTCATGTTCTGATAAATGTTGGTCCAGGATTTGAGAAAAATATTATTCACTTTGAGGAAATAAAGGAGGGGCTACATAGGGTGACAGCGAACGTCTGTAGAGTGACTTACTGGATATATGATTTTGAAGGATTAAGCTTAAGCATATTGGTAAGTATTCTACAGAGGGGCTGACATTCTCCTCACACACTTACAAACCCATACATATTATACCCATCCCAAGGTGAGTGCATCACTCAGTACACAATTCATAAAGTTGTTAGCTTCTTAGAGCAGAAATTTGGAATAATGGCAATGAATGTAAAACAGCAGTTAGGCTAAGGGAGTGTGCTTTCTTTTCCTATTCCTTCTCTTTGATTTCCTGCTATTTTACAAGGCTGTGCAGAATACAATTTATTATCATTTCTTTCATGGAACAATGTCAAACCTCTATACATCAATGGTACTCAGTTGCTGTCAGCCCCACCTCATGCTGTTGTACACCTCTGCAGCCCCGGCTGTTCAGCTGGTGATGGCAGTGCCAGTGCCCCCTTGACAGGCACATTCCAGCTCACCATATGAGTCAGACTCTGTTGTGTGCCTTACTTAGGAAATCCACATAAGTGTAAAAATATACAGTGTATTATACCTGCATCTCTAAGGAAGCTGAAGCACCATATAGCTATTAATAAAACTGTTGGGAGTCAAGTATATCAGAGCATGTATCTCTGGCTTTTTTAGAAACTGACAGATTTAATCAATTAAATTCCAATGCTCTATTCATAGCTCAGTTTTTTTATGGTACAAAGATTTGCATTCCAATTAGTGCTTGCAAAAAAAGTTTTCATGTTAACGTGATCAGTAGTATTTCCCCCTCCTTGGTGTCTATCTTATTCCATTGAGACTGCAGCGATGTGTCAGGAAGAGCATCTCTGTTACCTTCTGATTGAACAAAACTCTCTTAGGCTTCCTTTGAAATCTTGAGGGCTTGTCACTTGAGGCATTATTTTTTTAAGCATGAAGAAATCTTGTCAGCCTAAGCTGGGAAATCAGCTGCATTTTATCAGCACTTTGGGATCAAACTTCACATTCAGTATTCAGCACTGGGTGCTGCGTGTGAGACAAAACTAGAGGTTACAGAATGCTTTAGGAAGACCACCTCTGGTGGCAAGGGGATCAGTTTCTTACTGTTTACAGAACACATTTAGAAAAATATAACTCAGATACCTTTGTTTGTGTGCTATATAAAGTGCTTAATATCTTGCAACACTTGCTTATTTATGCAGGCATATTATGTTGAATTAACTACAGCTTCTTGGACTTTAAGTGCCTTGAATCCACACACAACTTTTTAAAGAGAATTAATTGGTATCATAGGTCTTTTGCAATTAATCCTCCTTAAGGCTGAGGTAATGCTGCTTTGCAGCAGGTCTATCACTTACCCAATTACACACTGATTGCTGTGCTCTCTAGTCTTCCATCTGGACATCTGTAGAGCTCTGGGACTCAAAGAGCTGCATGCTCGGTCCCATCTGGAGGGGTGTCACAAAAGCAAATGTCTACAAGATGTTGTTGAAGTAAATAAAACCGAGATGGTAATTCCTGTTCCTACTCCCTTTGCCAAGTCAAAGGAAAAATCTTCTGTGATAGTGACTGAAGACAAGACAGGACCAAGCTTCAGTCAGTGCCCCCAACACCTGCCTGTTTTCTTGGAAAACAGAGAGCACTTTGGCATGATATTCTACCAGCGCATACCTGCAGTGTGCTTACCAACACACTGGAAATGTTCTCAAAAATTGCTGTAACCCAACAGGAACCCAAGAAAAGGTGACAGATTCCCAAGATACCATAATGAAAGAAAAACACCATTTCTACTTAAATGCAGAGATCTGACCAGGAGGAGACTTATAACAGTGATCATAATTTACATGATCTGGCAGACAAGTGAGACATCTTCATGTGCAGTCATTTCTGGGTCTGTGTTGTGGAGCTCGTAAAAGCCAGGACTGGAATCTTGCTCCTGAGACTGAGCTGTACATCAGTGCTATAGTGCAGAGAGAGAACCTTTGGGCTGAAATGCTGTATGGCACCTGCAGATCAGCACATATAGATGCAGGCATTTTGTACAAACAAACAAAGCCACAAAAAACACCAAAACACCCAAACCACAACAACCTACACACTGCTTTCTAAATCATCATCCAGATTTCCTTCTCCTGAAACCATAATGCTGCTCCTCCAAAGCTACAAAGCCGAATCCATCTGACTGCCTGACTGCCAATACAAAACATTATCCTGTTTATATTAAAGACTGCTGTAAGTGAGCAGTGTGTCTTCCAGGCTGCTCTCATGGCAGTTTAGAAATGGAGCTGGCAAAACACAGCTGAGTTATGGGAGAAGCATCATGGCAGTTTAGCACAGCCAGTCTCAGGCCTCCTGCCAGTTGTAGGAGGCATTTCATAAAGCACGGTGAGAAAAATCACAGAGCTGACATGCAAAAGTTTGCACTGGGTTCCTTGCCAAAATAGCCAACTATGATGTCAAACAAACAGAACCTGTAAATGAAATGGTTAACAAGGGAATTTCTGTAAATCAGCTTTAGGGAGTGGAGTGGAAGCCCCTGCTTCCGTTCAGCATGCTCTAGCACTGACTTATTTTCCTTATTTTAAAATTCCCATCTAGGCAAACCTAGTATGCTAATAAAATACTGTGATAGCTTTAAGTTTAGAAGACATTATTTTTACCCAGGGTAGCTTAAATCAGTTTCTTTTGGCCTTGTATACCTTACATCAGAGGGCAAGAAATATTAAACATTCATTATTTCATCTAGCATCTTGAGCACAGACATAAATATATATTTAAAGGAATGTTTAAAACACCTTTTTTTCATAATGCAGACCAGTGTGAGAACCCTGAGAAAAGAATAAATTACAAGCATGCATAACAACCATATGTCAGTTAAAAACCATGCAATAGTCAAGCATAAAGGGGGGAGTTAAGGGGTTATATGTGAAAGCAGCAACTCTAAAATTTGTATTATTCTAGATTTACGTCCCACCATTATCATTATTTTTAATGGTGTTTTTATATGCTGTTGAGTAATAGTTTGTCCACATCCTGGCTTTTATCGGAGGAACTGCTTGCGCAGCAATTGTGCTGGCAATATCCTCTAATACAGTTATGGTCACTTAATTAAACAATTTAGAAGTTTATTTTAGGTGACATTTAAAATTGAAATTTCAAGTACGTTATTCTATCATGTTCCCCCTTGGTATTGTTCAGTAAAATGCTGTATTCAAGGAAATCCATGAAATTACAATTCAAAGACTGTGATAAGAGTGGATTATTTTTGTACCATTTTTAGCTCTCATTACAATTTTTGTTGCAAGACTAAGTCTACAGATTGAGTATAAAGTATATCAAGCTTTAAATTCAGTGATAAGTCATTGTGAGGACAGAGAATTTTGTGATAACACGGGCAGAAGATTAATCCACTTTGATGACAGCCTTGCAAGTCTATGAGAAACAGAAAACAGAGCAAGATTTATCCATCGCATTGACAAGGACAGTGAGGGAAATGGGAAATGGAACAAAATGAGTCCATTTGCATGACAACCTAAGACTATAATCATATGGTTCCACTCAAATCCTACAGTGATGGAACATAAAGAAACAAGCATGAACAAGGCACATCATTTAATACTATATTGTACTCATCAGCCTTTCCAGTGTCTGTAGAAAACATAATCAGGGAAGAAAAATTAATTTGAGTATGCTAAAATATGCTGTAAATACAGAGGGAATGCAACAGAATTGTTCAAACAAACTTATTCATGTGGCTTTCATAAGTTTGAATAAATTCATTCTGCTCTGTATTCACTAAGATGAGACTATCAAACTAGATCCACAGCTTGCATAAAGCAACATAGTTCCCTTGACTTCAGTGAGCTCAAAATCTCCAAGGAAACCCTCTTTTTGATAGGGAGGCTTCGAAAATACTGAAATAAGAGATAATTCAAGATATCTAAGGGAGAATTTTAAAGAACAGAGATTGACAAACAATGTGAAGTATAGAACAGCAAATGTGCATCTACCACATCCCTGTAGTTCCCTGAAACACACTGGAATTCTCACATGCATCCATTTGTGCACCCAGATGTTTCTAGGATCGTGGCTGTGAGGCTGTACAGAAGGGGTTTGTGAGCTGAAGTCTAGCATATCATCATTTGAATTGATTAAAGCAACTGTGGTGAGTGTAAGGGTTATAACATATCTAGTATATCACACATATACTATAAATCTATAGTTGGTATATTCTTTAAGAAATTAGACAATGCAAACTAAGGCATAGGCACCTAGTAAAAATGATGTCATTATCGGAAAGCTCTTAAATGCTTTGTCTAAAGGTCAAAGTCAGAATTACATTAATTTAGTCATGAACCTTTGCACTTTCTCATCTAAACAATGGAATCTCATTTTAATTTCCTTTCACTTTAAATACAAGCATTTCTGTGAAGGAAGTTGCATATGAGTATCTGCACGTCTCCTTTCCCGCAACCTTATGAAAAAAGCTGTATCATATGGTTTAATCAGCACTGACTGTGCCACATATATATAGCAGCAGCGTTTTGAAAATATTTTAAATATTTAATCTGAAAACATCTGAACTAGTAAGTGAAGACTTCAGTGTACCAGTCCAAACAGTACATGAATAGAGTCATTTTATTTCAGTTCTTTTAAATAAAAAGTCCTACAGCCATGCATAAGCAAAATTTCCACTAACTTCATCTTGCAGGCAGGAATTTTTTCAGGGACTGCCAGCCACACCTGAGTGTTCATATACAGAACTATATATGACTGAGGTATGCTGGGTTTGGAGCATTACAAACTATATTCCATACTGGTTTCGTCATTATAGTAATGCCAGAGCAGACCTTAAAACAATTTAGGCTAATCACCCAAAATGCCAAATGGTCCTCTGTGAGTGTGTGAGAGCTTTGACATTGTGTTCATGTGGAGCTTAATGTGGAGCATAGATTTGAATTTACTGAAGAGATTGTTTTCTTTATATGCACATTTAACATAATATCAATGCTATTTAAAAATAATAAGGAATAAAGAATGAGGGGTATCAAATTAAACTGCTCACCAGCTACCTCCATTCAACCTTTTCTTGGCATCTAGAAGACAAATTAATTTAATCACTCTCCTACAGCAATGTTTCTCATGCATTGTGTAACAGTATTGCAGATTCTCTGCCTCATTCACAGACTTTGCTTTTCTCTTTCTAGCATCTACATGGACTCCAAAGACAACCTTGATCTAGATTAGTGCTGCTGTGCAATGCATAACAAAATTTCTAACAGACTGGATGGGTTCTTGCCTGCTATTATAAAAATATCTCTTTCATTTATGATCTTGATTTATGACATGATATTGTTTCAGAAACACACTGGGTAATGTTTGAAAAGAAGCTGTGCTTCAATTAAGCACTGCAATCTCTGCTATATGGGTGAAGGAGACTGTTGCTTCTTGAAATGGCTAAGGTCAGCAGGGGCTCACAGAGTGCAGTTACCTGCCTGGAACTTCATCCAGGTGTGCAGCTGCAGCGCAGAGCAGAGCAGGGACATCATGGCCAGCAGCCTGCTAGCAAGAGCTGTAAATGGCTCAGCTGACTAATACCAGATAGCACCTGTACAACCAGATTTTCTGCGAGGGAGTCCATGATGCCCTACCAGTGGAGACTGAACCAGAATGCATGGAACAGCCAATCCATGAGCCAAACTAGCTGGAAAAACTAGCTGCCTTCTCCCAGGTAACTAGCAGTAGGACAAGAAGGCACAGACTCAAGCTCTGCCAGGAGAGGTTTAGGTTGGATATTAGGAATAGATTTTTTACAGAGAGAGTGATCAGGCATTGGAATGTGCTGCCCAGGGAGGTGGTGGATTCACCATCCCTGGAGGTTTTCAAGATGAGACTGGATGTGGCACTTAGTGCCATGGTCTATGGGTTGGACTCCATGATCTTTGAGGTCTCTTCCACCCCAGTTGATTCTATGATTCTATGATTCTATGAAACATGTGATTGATCAGGATCCTGTGCAGATGGCAATGGAGAGCTGATCAGGTTTGCAGGTCTTTGTTCAGTGTTGGGTGAGTACTGCTGCAGATGACAAATGGGATATGTCAGAAATGCAGTTCTCTTCTTACTTGCCTTCTGTCAGATTGTCTCTGCATGTGGAAGGGGGAGGTCTTTCAAAACATACTCTTAGCTTCTGGGTCTCTGTCCCCTCTCTAGAGATATCCTATTTACCCCTGAAACGCAAATTTTGTCTAGAAACATGCAGGTTGGACTTTTTATTTTGAGGAATTATTTGTATATGGGAATAAAACGTGAATTTCCTGCATACATTTACACTAGTAAATCTTTAGCACTCAGTTGTTTGCGGAAAGTGAACAAGAACTAGTCACGAATGCTGTGAAAATGGAATTTGCTTTTAACTTCAAATGAATATTCATGAATAATTTCCTCCACTATTTGCTCACCACTCATATTTAATGATATGGGAAATGGAATGAATAACAAGGTGCTGAAATTTGCTGACAATACACAATTATTTAAGTTAATATAAACCAAGGAGCAAAGTAAGGAATTTCAGGAGGGGCTAATAAAACCTGAGTGACTGACTAACAAGATACCAGATGAAGTTCAATGCAGACAAGTCCAAGATAATGAACATGATCAGAAATCATTTAAAATACTTGCATGGATTGATGGTGTGTGAATTAGCTCTAACCTCTGGGTCAGGATGGATGTACTGTCCAGCAGCAGTGAGGAGGAAAAAGTGCTGCAAGCCAGGGGAAAGGTAAATCCAGATCAGAAAGGTCTCTTCAGTCCTACTGCAGCTGTAAGCAGGGCTAATGTAAGATAGAAAGAGTGACCTTTACACCTGTGTGCAGGAGTTCAAGCTGCAGAAAAATAATTTATTTATTTTTATTTATTTATTTGTTTGCTTGTTTATTTATTTATAATTAATTTCTCATATTTGGGACACAAATACAACAATCTGAGCTAAAAGGCAGCTATGAGAGGACATAGTCAAACAACTTCAGACCAAAGGGAAAATGGGAAAAGTGCTCTGGAGGACGCGAGTTAAACAGGCAACTTCACTTTTGAAGCCAAGAGAGTATCAGCATCATACAAAATATGCAACTCTGTGATAGACATGTTTTGAGTTTCTTCAAGACACAGCACAATCCAGCATCTAGCACTAGAGAACAGACAGAAAGATTTAGCAATTAGTTATTAGGCTTATATTAATTTGCTAAATGTTTCATTGAAACAATTAAGATAAATTGTTGTGGTAGTCTCTAGCAGAGAGTCAAATCAGCATATTACAGGCTTTAATTTTAAACTGCTTCAACAAGACTTGCCATAACTTAGCCCCCAGTGCCCCTGCACCACAGAAACATGAGTTTCTAGCATGAACATGTGAGTGAGAACATGGCCCTAAGTCACCGTCCCAGGCAGCAACAAAGTCTGAATTTTTCTGCAGTTGCTATGAACTCTCTGCTGTGTAGTACTGGGGTCAAGAGAAACTCTCTTTGGAGTCAGTCCATGCCAACAATGTCATTTACCAAATGTCTGGGTTGATAGAAAGCAATTAGACTATAGCAGGGTTGCCTGAGGGCCTGTTCCTCCTGTTCCTCCTCTCTGTTGAAGCATTATCCATGCTGTCATTGAATGCAGGGACTTCACTTGTGCTCTGTGGGCTGCTGCCAACTCTTCTACAAACTTTACAACTTCCCAATGAACTACCATGTTCCTAAAACTTTGAAGGAGATGATAACACAGAGTAAGACTATTACAGAATAATTAATTTCTTGGCGCATGCATTGCAGAGAATCTTCTGTCTAGGAAGGGATAATGCAAAAAAAATCAGGGATTATATGGTTGTTGTTTGTAACGCAGGTGTTTGGGTTTGACCTATAGCACTCTTGGCAGCTCATACAATGAACTTTCCACTCTGAGTCCTAAATGATCATTCATTATTTTCCTCTTCTGAGTGTTATTTTGTTCCCCACCATGGTCCTCAAGCATTTTTCCTTCTGCAATAGTTCTCAGATAGGAAATGTACAAATTCCTGAGAAGTCACTGGGAGAAAGGATGAAGTGATGAGCTGGGGAAAGGTGGTGAGGAAGGAAAGAGGACTGGGGGAAGAGGGCTCTGGCAATGGCAGGGCATGACTACGGGGGCAAAACACAAAAGCAGCAGAGCACTGGCACTTTTATGAGCTGTTAGCCAGGGCTTTTGTAACTGTGAGGGATTGAGGGGATGGAAAAGAGAATCTTCTTTTCCCACATTGTACATACCTCATCTGACCACAGTCCCCTTTATCCCTGTGGCCACATCTATTTGGTCACTCCTCCTTGGCTCCCTTTGGCCTGCATCTCTGAAAGACAACCCCACGGCAGATCAAGGTTCCTGGGAAGTGTAGGACAAAATCCTGAGATCCTTGCTGAGGTTCTAGTTATTCCTTGATAGACATGGAGGTTAATTCGATAAGGATCCAAACCCGTGTCATAGCTTAACCATTTTTCAGAGTGTTACCTGAGGAGAAAGAATTCAGGATCGTTTTGTGGGATATTGCCTTATTGGAAGATTGACTGTGGTGTTGTGAGGGAAAAAACCTGGACGGGTCAGGACAGTGACTGCCGCAGTCTAGGACTGTGCGGTAGACAAATGAAAAGTGTCAGAACTCTTCTCCCATGTGAAAAGAAAACCCAACAAAGATGTAATTATGGTCTTGCAGGAGCCAGTCTGGTGGTTCACATGTTAGCACTGCACTGTAAGAGCTCTTCCCTTCTGATGCTCTGGTATAAAATGAGTGTATGAAAAGCAACTGGTAATCTGGCATTTCGTTGGTGTAATTATTCATGGAATTCACTCTATTCCTCCTACAGAGATGTGACTATTGTTACAATTCCACCACAGCATGATCAGTCCCAGGAGAACACAAACAGATATGGAAACTGAATTACTTTATCCCTTTTAGCTCTGAAGATCTTTATACTCAGTCTGTACATCTCTGCTGTATTATAGGAGATGCAGAAACAGATCCCAGTTTCAGGGCAGCTAATCTGGTTTTCAGAAACATTACATTTACTTTAAATTCCCTCATTTCATGCCTTCATCCAAGGTAAAGCAAAGAGCAGAAAGAAACTGGCTCTGAGCACTGAAATGTGCCATTTCCTTCAGATGGACATAGCTACGCAGACTTAGGAGGATGTGTGCATGCATATGTTTATGTGAGTTTGTGTGCTTATTGCTTCAGAATTGCCTAGAGTTACATCATCTCAAGAGATGCATTCAGCCCTGTATGCTCAGATGGAATATGATGTTTGCACATAAAATGATAAGGATTCATGAAGCACTCAGACAGGAAGGTGAGGTGAGACAGTTATGAAACAGATGCTGACACTACTTTTGGGCTAGAGTCCTCTGAGGTAGGCTTCTCTGTGAAAGACTAGTCTGTTTGAAAAATATTTTCCCTGGATTGTTTTAATTTGAAAATACTTTTAACCAGTCATGGAAATTCATATTTAGATCTGACATTGAAGTACATTTTCAATTTTATCCAGATTTTATTGACTAAAAAAAACCCCCACTATCATTGCTGTAGTGACAGGGATAAATGAAACGTTTCTGAAGTATTATAAAGACCTCCTAAATTTTGAAGTGATAGGATTTGGTTCGAAACCAATAAATTAATGTGAAAAATTTTATCCAATACATTTTTGCATCCTCTGTCTGTTTTACATCCCGTTTTCCTTTTGGCAGCAAACTTGGTGTTTCAAGAGAACAGTTATTTGTCAAAAAAACCCCAAAGGCTGAAAGGAAAAGTCATGATCATATTTTTTATTATTGGCAGTAAATATTTATCATCCCAGTTCAGTAACTGATACATGTATGTGCTTATCTGATGAGAAAAATGAATGAATGTGTGCATGCACATGGCTGTGGCTGTTCTGCACATATAGAGTTATTATATTGGAGCACGCTGTGCTGGGTTAGATACTGGAGTTTAAGGGTGCTGAATATACATAGAACTCAACAGCAAGGAGGCTGAATGTATATAAACCCTACCTGGAGTATTCAGAATCTCTCAATCTGATGCACTTTCTCACCATCCTCTTTCAGGATGGTACATAGTGGTCTGAAAACAAGGTCTGCAACCTATGGCAGATACATATGTAAGATGTTCATCAAATGCTTTGGGTTTTTTGGTTCTTGCTAAGTATCTACTGGTGTACTTGACTTGTAATTTGAGAAGGAAATATATATCCTGATGTACCACAATTGCTTTTCTCCACAGCAGACCGTAAATTTGGTGAGATTCTTTGTTATATATCCAGCTAGCAGTCCAAATTTGATCACACCAAGGGAACGAATATATTTGATACAGTAGATCATGCTTATGCTCAATTAAAAGAAACACACCTAATACTAACTCTGTTCAGTTTTTGCTCCTTTGTTGGCACTATAGGCAGTTTCTGGAATTAAAGTAGTTGTTCTATATTTATCTATATTTAGCTTTTGAAAGCTGTCTAAGACTCAACTCTAGGAAGTGTTAACTTCCCTCCCTCACCAGCTGTGGGTGTTAGTTTCATAGTATTGTCTGTACAATCAGCATCCCAATTACCTTTAAAACTACTATGAATAAATACATTTTTTCATGATGCAAAGCTTGGAAAATATCCAATAATTTATAGAAGCAGGCTGATGTCTTCCTATCAGTTCAGTAGCAAAAAAAAATGATCATGAAAATTCTACAGTCATACATAAAATATTGTAATTACAATGATCAGTAATCAAAAATGTGTGGTTTGAAGTCAAGCATGTTAACCTGTGTATATTCATTTACTTATGTCCTTCTAACTCAGTCTTGCAAAGATAAATGAGCCCATTTATAAAATGAACAACATATTTAAGTATAGAACTGGGGATTTGCTTCTCATGTGCAAGAATGGAAAGACTGTCTTTTGGAGTATTTCCACAAACCATTTATTTTTAATGCTTCTTTATTTCGAGGCAAGCAGAAATGGATTCTGCAGTACTGACATCCTGCATTCTTGTACCCATTTTACTTAGTTTAGACATATTTTTCAGTCTTCCAGGAATATGCATGTTTGTGCATGTCCCTCCTCCCTGCCAATAAAGAGGGGCACCCATCAATACTTCAGTTTTGTGACACCTCGATTTTCTTCAGTCAGCATATTTTTAAAATTCTGACAGCACAAATTTGAAAGTGTCTGCTTTCTCAGGTGTTCACCTGCTCATCTCCACTTGTTTAACTCCTATCCCTATATGCCAATAGATATTATCAGTAAATCCTCCTGGTTTAATCTCCAAAATGTCTCAGAAATCTCTCCTTTTCATTCTCCCCATAAAATCTTTGTCAAGTCCATCCTTCTCCACAACCATGTCTATTGCGACCTTGCTGTCTTCAGCCTCTAAATGACACTCACATTAGCCAGTTTTTAAAGCAGCGTAATGCAAAAGTAATCCACTGCTCCCAGTATTGAGATCTCATTAAGATATTCCTAAATCCCTCTTCTTCAGTCTCCCTATTGCCTTCTAAATCTGATCGAAGCTCCTTTTATCACCCAGAGTTCCTCTTGACCTAGCCTACCTTCTTCTGTCCTTGCTCTGTTCTTCCACATCTTGTTTCTTTTTGTGCTCCCTCATCACCCATTACCAGTCACAGTGTAAACCCTTTGCCAGTTAGACCTATGCACTCCCTTCAATGTCATCCACAATACCTGTGAGTGGAGCAAGTAGTTCAGCAGCACTACCCCAGATGAAGAGTATCATGATGTGATTGGCACAGTCCCCTTGGTAATTTTGAATCCTTGACTACTAAAAAGGTAAGTTATCATGTGCTTTTCTAGCAAAATGGAAAGGGCTCATTTGTCTTCCAATAGTGAGATTAAGGGGTTTTTTTCTGAGTAATCCACAATTTTTCTGGTGTCCTTAGGCCTTGAATCAGCAAAAGAATTAAAGTTTTTACTATAAATTTACTACCACTGCAATTATGAAATTGCTCTCCAATCAGTCTATCCAAAAACACCTTGCAGAAAGCTGACATCTAGACAAAATTGGAATCTACATCTCTGACTTCTCAAAACACGTTTCTGATCTTAAGACCTGAATTTCAGATTGTAACTTCTTGCCCTCTCCTCTTGCTTACTATTGAAATCTATTAGCTTGATTTTGGGGAGTAAAAAGGCACACGAAAATAAGACATAATTTCTGCACTGTGGGTTTTCCAAAGCTATCCCTTAGTAGTCCACTGAAGTTTAGCAGCAGGACCTGCAACTCAGTTCAGACCAGCCAAGCTTACAATACAGTGCATGTCTGCATGAGGGACAGGACATGCAGATCAAAGCTATCCTCAGGTCATCTGATTTTCTGTTCTCTGTGTCTCCTTACATTAGATTACGGGGAAACTTAACAAAACAAACTAAGTCCTAGTCCCTTCCTCTCTTACACTTTAAATCCTCCCCCTCCTCACAAAAGCAAACAAGAGGAAAACAGTCTTCCTACACCTGGAGCCTTTGTTCATTATTCTGCAATTCATCAAAAACTAACATCCGGTTCCTGGAGCTTCCTTTCTCTTTGACAAGGTGTTCCAGAAGTACTTTATGCCAATCAGACACCTACGTGCTATTTCCACACACCTCACACCTCCCTGGCCTGAGTAGAATTAACCTGC
>NW_008660215.1:14854-21307 GCF_000695815.1 Acanthisitta chloris
CTGGAAAATGATGATGAGCTCCTAACAAGTTTAGAAAAATACTGCCACACCCACATCCAGACACAATTCCTAAGAACAGGCTGGTGCTTTCCCATCAAGTACCTGCAAAAGTCTCAGCCTCAAAAATTTCTGGTCAGATGTGATATATTTTGTCACAGTGACATTCCACAGCCTCATGTCTGTTTTATTTACTTTAGAGACCTCCTCCACTCCTCAGGCAGCATGCCTGTTGTGCAGGTCCCTCAGCTTCCATCTATAAAGACAGGCATACACCAATGCTCTGGTTTTACAGTGCTTCAATATGAGAGTCATCATCTCCAGAAAGCTGGGAAATGATGGTATGCACATCATCCATAACAAGATTAGAGAAAATATTGCCATATTGATGTATAATGTAAGTACATGCTGAAGTCTTATCAATTAGGATGCTATAGTGCAGATAGAACTGCTCTGAAATGTAGCACAAAGGCATGTCAAATGCTTTACCAAATTGGCTATATTGAATGTCCTATTAGACAACGCCCTGTTTCAGTCCCACAAACTTATAGAAACTTGGTCCCCTCAGCTCCTGAGATTCCTGACCATACAATTCTCTTCCTGCCTCTTTCCTCTCTGCCTATAGGTCTTTGTTTTCCTCACAAAGCAGAGTTCAGTGACTTCCTGTACCTCCCTTACAGTCCATTACCCTTAAAGCAACATTGCTTGGCTGCAGCAAGGACCCATCTCAAAGCTGAAGAAAGCGTTAGGAAGAACAACTGCAGTCAGCCAAGGCTGTTTCTGAAAAAAAAAAAAAAAGAAAAAACCAGCCCTGGGACTCACATATACTCATCAGGAAAAGGTGGAAGGAAGAATGTAGACTGCTACCTCTGAACTCATAAACACTGAGCAAGTTACTAATCTCCTCCACCTCTTCCTTACCCTCCCTCATCTGCTCCACTCTTTTGATGCTACTCCTGTACTCTGCCTGCTAGCAGGCTGCAGTCAACCCTTCTAGCCTCATCCTCCCCCTGCCCCAGCCACTCTCCCAAACAGCTCCCTGAACCCACGCTCCTCTGAGCTCCTTACCCTGGAATCTTCTCTGATCTTCTCACCCCAGAACCTTCTCTGATATCCTCTGCAAGGCGCAGGCTCCTGCTTCCCTTTTGCTGTCTCATTTCTTTCCTACTTGCCAGAAGACCAGGTCCTCAGCCCCTCCTGACCCTTCCTGTCCTGCCCATGAGCCTCAGGAACTTCTGGAAGCGTGAAGCTTGGGACAAAGGGCAGTGTTAGGGCTGCACCTAAACGAGGACCTCACATTTGTGATAGGCATGTGTGCATATTTTGCACATGGTCTTACATTTTAAGGCAGGGAGTTTTTTTCTGTGACACAGGGGCTCTGCACCAGCTACCATACAGCAACAGCATCACCAATGAAACTGCTTCCATTCCTAGGTAGGTGAAATCTCGGTCCTTGGGGAGTAAATGGCAGGCAAGAAGGGAGTGGGGTCTGGCAAGGAGAAATTAGTGTGTTGGGGGTGGTGGAAAGCTGCTGGGTAAACAGGACTGAAAGTCCCTGTTACTTTGATCAGTGCTGTATGGGATTTTATAATCGCATGGTTAGTATCATCCCAAAAACAAATCCCACAAATGCCTGACTTTATCTCACTGTGGGGTTTGTACTTTGTAAAGAACAGAAATATTGTGGGTTTCTGTGGGTTTGGTCTGAGGGGTTTTTTGCTGCTCTCTCTCCATCTGCTTAGGAGATTTTTAGGTTTCACATGCCATAAACAGTAAAATGATGACAGAATCCACAGGTTTCTGTTTCGGTCTCTGGAAGATGGTCTCTCCTCTAAAAAACACAGGGAAAAGATGAAATTTGGTGATACCTAAATTGATTTGGATTTTATGTAATTGTTTAAAAAAGTGTGCAATTTTCAGTCTTTTGAATTTTTCAATTAATTTTAATTTGTCCAAGAAAACAATACCTCAGTGTAATTGTAACACTAGGCTAGCAAATACCCAGAATAATATTTAGGTAGGGAAAAGCAGAACTTCAAGGGAAGACAGCACCTAAAAGGATGTTCGTGTTCTGCTGTTTTCATTATGTACTGCTAACAATTTATAAAGTACAAGGGTAAAAATTGACTTTCCCTTCTGAGCTATATGGCTCATTTCTAACACATTACAAGGTATGTATAATAATGCAGTAAGCTCTTATTTTTCTCAAAATGAGCGATTCCTATTTTCTTTATGTTGAAAACCATATGCATTCATACAATGAGAAAGTAGTCATGCCATCTAGGGATCATCTAGTGGACCGAAAAAAAGAAGACAATACTTTCTTAACAAGGAAATATTATTTTAAGAGACTAAATTTAAATAATTTGCATTAGTTTTTAAACCATGATGTCATAATTCTGGAAATATGTGACATGTCACTTTAATCTCTCAGACTATGCCTGTGTGCTATGTACACAAGTATGGAAGTGCTGATAAAAATAAAAAGTCTGATCAGGGGAACCCACTTTGGTATTTGTTCCTTGGATGTGTTGGGCAGTTTAGATTACACTTAATGCATAATTCAGAGTGCAAATAAATTCCTGCGATTTACCAGAAAGTGCTAGAGAGCTTTGAAGCTCTTCAAATGTTTGCCCCAGGTCAGTGAGTAACTTCTATGTTGTTTATCAGTTTTATACTGGTTGAGAAGATACGCAAGTTTTAATCTATAATACTTGCTGTTATATCAAAGAAGCTCCTGTACTTAATGGCCTTTGCCCCATCCTGCAAAAAAGTTCAGTCTGTCATGATGTTCAGTTTACTGAAATACACCCATTTTGAGGAAACCCTTGGCCCAGATCTTGTTTTACAGCTTAGAATAAAGTTTTTAGATAATGAAAAAAGTCTGATTTTCCTTTGTTCCAGTTCTGATTTCCAGTCTGCTGCACTATGGCTGCACTTCTGCAAGCTGCAACATGACATGCCACAAAGATGCCAGATGTGAAGTTCAGGGTGGGACAACAGGCTGCTATTGCTCCCAAGGATACACAGGAAATGGCATAACATTCTGTAACGGTAAACAGATTTTACCTATATGTATTTTTGTTATGTGCTCAGTTGAAAAACTTACTCAAGAGCCTATTAGCTAAAGGATTAGATTTTATGTCACAACAGCATACAGTAATATGTTTTGAAACCTGTAAACTTCAACATTTTCTGAGAAATTCTACAAATTACTCTCAGCTTTGTATTTTAATACAGCATACAATGCATCTCAGTCAAGTATGAGCTGTTTTCCAGCTTACATTTTCCATGAGAGTTGCTAATGCATCTTTGCTGCTTTATCTTTAGCAATTTTCCTTGTGACTCAGAATTTCTGCAGCTTAGAGTTGGCATGACAGCTACTTTACAACCCTCATCTCTCTCCTCCACACACATCGTGCTAGGCCACTCTTCCCAGCAGCTGATCATAATCAAATAACACAGGTCCTGGGCTGTTCTAGAAGACCAAGGAGGTGTGTGGCCACAAAGACATGCCAGTGTTGATTTTTCCACTACAGCTGCTTGCAAGAGAAATATGCCAGAAATCCTATGAAAGGCTCTGCCTTTGGACACCTCTATTTTGTCAATTTTCAGTATCCTGAGTAGTTATGAATAGTAACCATCTGTTTGGTCAGTTTTTGTATTTCAAGCATCTTGGGAAATTTGGCAGTTACTGCTTAGCAGTAATGCTTTGGTTTGGTATGAGCAGAGTTAAGCAGCCCATACGTAGTTTGGATTTTCATAGCTCTTTTGCTGTGGTGTACTTGGAAGTGTGTTTAGGACAATTTAGAATGCAAAGGCCTGTTTCCTAAGAAAGCTGTCTACCCTTTTAGAAGCTGGGAATGCTTAGAGAGAAATATTGGTGGCTAAAATAATAATAAGGAATGACAAAATCATAGGACAATTTATTTTGGAAGAGATTTCTGGAGGACATCTGGTCCAACTCCACATTCGGAGCAGGTTCAACTTAGAGAAGGTAGCTAGGAGTCTTGTCCAGCTGAGTTTTGAGTGTCTCCAAGGATAAACCTTCACCTCCCTGGGCCCTTGTTCCAGTGCCTGACCATCATAACTTTAAAAACTTTTTTCCAGGTATCTGGTTGAGTTTTCTCTTGTTGAAGCTTGTAACTTTTGCCTCCCATGTGCAGTTACTGGGAGTTCCTCCCATGTGCAGTTACATTTCTAATAAATTCTCTTCATCTCCTCTCTAAACTCTTGTGTTCTTCCATTAGGTAGCTGTAGGCAGCAATATTATTTCGCCTTTGCCTTCCCTTCTTAAGTCTGAACAAACATTGTTCTCTCAGTCTCTTCTTTGCATCAAGTGTCATGTAGTTTCTAAACACACCTTGAATTTAATGCTAACCTTGCCCTAAATGTAGGCCAATCATTATTTGTCTATTGAGCTGGTCAAAAGAAAATAAGAAGAAATGGTCTTCACAATATGAGTAATTTCATTTGCACTACTTCAATTTTACTGTAATGAGTAAGCTGGTTGATTTGAAAGACAAATGCACATTGTGTTTACAGAGTCAAGGGCCTACACTTGTGAATAATGCAGAGAAAGAAGAGAACCAAGACAATTATAGCAATCCTACCTGGAACAAATCAAACCAGCACTTACTTATCTAGCATCGTCTGGTATCCTCTACATTGTTGTACTTTTCTAGAAAGTTGTGATTATGAATCATCGATTAAATTTGCAGTAAAGATACCTGCTGTTTTCACTGATATGAATGATGTTCTTAAATCCAACCAAAATATATGGTAACCCATAACATAGTAACACGCACTATAGTATTAATAAATCCCTTTGTATGAGGACAGATTTATCCTACCTTCCATGTTTGTGGGGTTTTTTACTATGATATCTTTTTCTTACTTTATCTTTTACCTCTATTTTCTTAGGGAAATCTACATCCAAATTTCATAAAAACATTTATTGAGCACTAAGATAAAATTCAGTGCAGTGAATATACATTGACAAATTGTGTAGGTCAGTTAATTGTATATTAATATTTATACTCAGTGTTTGGAAAGTCAGTCTTTAAAGTGAAATTTCCAATGTCAGTCCAGGCAGACAAACTACTAGATGTATTTGTGGCACTTTGCAGTGAAGTGGCAATGGTTTGAAGCAAGCCTCATGTCAAGAGACCAACATTTTCTCTGGTAAAATACCTCAACAACCACAAAAGTCACTTACCCTCTAGCTAAACAGCAAAGCTTATATCAGAACTATGTGGCTGTTGGCCCTGAAAGAGAGACAATGTTTCTCTAGGGCAGCATGGTACATGGTGCATTATTAATGTTGTGCAGTATTCCTCTAATAGCATAAAAAAGTAACCTGAATTTTAATTGGGTAGGCTCTATAAAGGATTAGAAATATAGGCTACACCCTGTCATAAATAGTTTAAAGCTATGAAAACGTAAAGCAAAGCCTCAGTTGTTTAATGATGTATGAGATCTTGCTGCTCTATGTGGCGAAAGCAGCAGGTGTATCTGCTGTTCTACAGATAGAGACCCATTTTTATTCAGTTAATAATCTTAGGGTTTTGCAATGATAGTGCAGTCACCTTGAGAGGAGATCATCAGTTGTGTGCTAATACAGGCATTTTCTAAAGAGTATATATAGTACATTGTGTTTACGTATTTGCCCCTTTAGTTATTTAGATAAGTTGTGAGAGTTGCAATTACTGTCATTACTAATTTTGCTTAACATAGAATCAGCTTCTTCACTGTGCTTATCCTGGTAGATAAATAAACCAGAACAGTCATGGTTTTGACGTTTTATTCTGAACAAGAAATTCAAATTCTTTCTCCTTGTAGAAATGTTGAACAAAAAATGCTAGTTTTCGGGTTAGTCATCTTAAGCATGTATAGCTGACAAACTCTTTGTTTCTATGTATAGGTATATTCTCACTGTTTTAAAAGGTTCAGATTTGTTTCTTTACTTTCACTTGATTGTAACACCTCTTAAATACTTGTAAAAGTTGTTTCTTTGCTAGTCCTGTCTTTTCAATGTGACACACTTAGGCATTTTCCCTTGAGTTTACTGTGCTGCAAAAGGCAATAATGCCCTGTTACATTTATTTCCTAGCACCATTATTGATGAATCATGAATCACTGATGTCAGCATACCTTAGGAATGGGGTTTGTTAGTTTTGACTTTGCTCCCTTTGCCAGCTGGCTAAGTGACTGCAGAGAGCTCAAGATTATTGGATTTGCTGTGTATAGATAAAGACACATAGATATGAATTTAATTTCCTGGTGTCAATGTCATGGCTTTTAAAATAATTATCCCTTTACAATCTTTCCCACAAGATTTCAACCACTTTAAATTAGGTCATGTTTTGGTCTTTCTGAAGGCATACTTTGGCCAGTCTAACAAAAACTAATCCTCCTCATAATCTCATTGTGTTCAGTAAGAATATGTGCAGGAAT
>NW_008660215.1:21331-24149 GCF_000695815.1 Acanthisitta chloris
CTGGCTTCTTTTATATATTGGAATTATAACTTACATAGCAGTAAATTCCTTCTGTACAGTATCTTCCAGAAAGCATAAATGAGTCACCTTGTCAAGCTTTACACCTCTGAGGTACAAAATACTATCTGTCTCCTTGCTTCGTCTTTTGTATTTACATTCCTTGCTTTATGTAGTATTAGATGAGAGAGAGCAACCTCTGAAAATGCAACTATTTGCTTTTTAGGACTCCATTCTTGGGCAGATGTGTATTCTGAACACAATGCGTGAGGCTTTAGCTTCACATTATCATACACCTAATTGAAGTAACATGGGCTAAAGCTCTTGGCATAAAAATAAAAATATAAGATAAGACTGATTTATAGACAAATTAACTTCCTCTCATGCAAAAATTCCATGGATTTTTTACAGATAAATAGCATATATTTGCCACATTTACAAATGCATTTGTTTCTACATAGAGAGTAGGACATATAAATTGGGTGTTATTCTTAATCCCAGTTTTCTTCCAAAAGAAAATTAAAGGAAACAAACAAAATTTCAGATCTATTAGAGAAGATTGGGGTGGAACTAAAACTTCATAGAAGCCCATATTTTATTTTTAATACAAAGGGGGAAATGATTTGGCATTGGTGATGCTTTCCTAAGCAGCTCTGCTATTTCAATACTGGCTGCTTCTTGATTGCTCACTGCCAATTTGCTGCTTTGCTGGCACACTGCAGGAAATTAAAGTAAACAGTGTGATCACAGTGTTTACTTTAACTTTGTAAAATACAGACGGAAAATGAAGCAGTGCTGTTTGTTCCAGGAGGGTAGGCAGGCAAGCAGGAAAAGCCTGAACACAATATCCCTCCCAGATATCCCTACACAATATTCCCCTGTAAATGTCACTTGCAAATTATACTGCAAGATTAATCAGTCTTACTTGTAAAATAGTTACAACTCTTCCAGAAATATTGAGCAGGGACTTAGGGTGTCAGTGAAACTTTTTACTGAAGCAAGGCACTGACTCTGTTTCTGAAGTGCAGTGTAGGAGGATTTATCATTTTCCAGAGGCAAAAAATACATCAGTGCAAAGTGGTATTTTATATCAAAATACAGAATCCCTGTTAGAACACAGAGCAATTTGTGTAAACTCAGCTGAATCAAATTGAAAGCCTACTCAATATCTGAACAGAAACATATATTCTTGTTTAACTGAGGGTCATACGACCAACTCTTTGGCTTTTGCCAGCTATAAAAAGGAACTTTCCTGTGAGACATCAGATCTTTAATGTGATGTCGCGGTGTCCCACCATTGACTTTTACTGCAGTCACTGAATTTGTTTTGATTCACTGGTGTCACTGTTGCCATTCTGTAGCACCTAATTGGTGCATAGCATTGAGAGAATTTTTGCTTTCAAATTAACATTACCCTGTAAAGCCACTGTGCATAATCATTTTATTCTATCCAGAAGTGTCCTTCAATACAAAATTATCTAATCCAAGCACTGGTTCACCAGAGGAGAATTTATTTATTTTTTGTTACCAGCAGGCATACATCACTGGATGTCACTTCTGTGTTTACCAAATAGTCTGAAACCACTGATACGGAAGATCCAATCCACATACTTCCTAAATTCATTTCACTGCTATCAGTTACCACAAGCTATAAAAAGGCAAATTGCAGCTGCTCTAGCATAACACAGCAGGAGAAAGATAGGCCTTAGCCAAACATTAATAGCAGGGCTCAACTCAGTGTGTGACAGCTTGGAAAACTTGGGATGTGCTATGTAGGAGGCCAAAGCAGATCACCATATCTCAGCCCTTTTGACTTGCTCCTCATAGACTCTGGGTTCATCTCATCCTTACTCTTTTTCCTTTTTCCCCTCTCCTCCTGTATCTCCCAATCTCTGTTGCTTTGCCTCTAAATTCTGCCAGAGCTTTTTCAAGTTTTCAGGTTGGAGCATTGCAAAAACAGACTGTGAACTGTGTAAAAGGGCAGGAGTCATCTTTGAGTTCAGAATTACTGCTAAAGGTTTAGGTGTCTGACTTTTTGGTGATCCCAAGAGTTAGGAGGCACTGTTTGTTAAGTACATAGATAGATTTAATTGAGACCATGCCTTCAGGGTTCCCCTCCAGGGGACAGAGTTTTCTTCCATCACGTCTTCATTGGTCACAATGTAGCTGAATGTTTTTCTACTTTTCTTCAAGTAGAGCCTTAACTTCTGAGCTGTGAGATGTTACCCAGATGAGGTATCTTGATGCCGCATTTCAGATTAAACCTGTAGGGAGATAATGGAATTGAAAAGTCTGGACAAATTGGACAAATTAGCTGAGAGGATTTGATATTCTGATGCATGATATTCTGGGAAAGTGTGGGTGTTAATGTCAACATGGTGGGTTCCTGGCCATTTTGGGGACCCATAGCTTTTGCCTTTTCATGTGCAAGGTGTCACACTTTTCTGCAAATTTGGAAGGGCTCGATGGCTGTGATGTATGTAGACTGCTGGGGACTAACCTGCTGTTGTATGGTTGCCTTCCAGCCACAAAGGATGGATTTATGTTTATGTTCCTGAATATAGCCATACCCTTTTCTAACACTGTTAGTCAAAACAGCTTCTGTAGGCTTTAATTTACTTTTTGTAACTGAAATTGGTTATTGTAACTAGCTAATACTGAAGGTATATTTTACTACTTAAAGTATATTTTAGCTGAAAATTTTAAGATAAGATCAGGAGTTTGAAAGAGAGAATGTGCTACAACAATGCCTGATCATTCATGAGAACATCAGCTAGGGGGAAAGCAGTGCAGGATGTTTGCAGTAACAATACAATCCTGC
>NW_008660215.1:24170-35587 GCF_000695815.1 Acanthisitta chloris
GTCTTACCTCTGTAAATGGCTGAGTCCTTAAAATTTTGACTCAGAGCGTTTTATGCATTCAAAGTACCAAATCAGGTTTGCTTGCTCGTATGAAAAAATCCCTCCCAGTTTCTCATTTGAATGAGATAGAGAGGAATTTTCATAGGGTTAGCTGTCCTTCCTATTGCCAGAAAACACAGTTTGCCTGGGCCAAAGATACAGTCCATATAAGTATTTGAAAGATTGACCTTGACTTTAAGAAGCCTTGGACAAAATCCAATTGAGGGGCTTTTTAGATAGACCCATTACATTCACAGATTTGAGCCAAAATGAAAAGGAACAAAAAAGGCATCTCTATCTTTTTTCATGGGTTTTGTTTACATTTTTTTGAAACAGTACTTTGAGCATGACTAAAATACAGTAATGCATTTTTTGAAAGGAAGAAACAAAACTTCCTCTTGTTATATCTTTAATCATATCCAGTCTCTCTTTTAAATTAGTCCTGTTTGCATCTAAAAGGTTTTTTTAAATGTATGTAGATTATGTGGTAGAAAAGAGTTATTTGCCTCTCTCAAAAACTTACACAAACTTTCAGGCTGATCAGCTGCACATGGATGGTTTCTTATTTGTTTAATTCAAAATGTGTTTTAACCTTTGCCAAATAATGTTAATTTCCTTTCTTGAGAAAATACTCCTTTCATCCTGCTTTATGGTACTAAGAATCAATATGTTACATGTTTAGAGGATGTGGTAAAATTCATTTAAGGAGCTCTAAACTTATTATTTCAGAGTGTACTTACTTTGTGTTTACCAGAGATATGATTCCCTTCCTTTGTCTCTACCATCTGAGGTGGCCCCAGAAGGTCCAACAGTAACAATGCATTCTTCTCACTTGCTGGTTTGAAGTAAAAGGATGGAAAGTATTTCCAGGACATGTATACTCATAAATGTTTATCAAGTGCACATAGTTGTGTACACAGGGACTAAAGTATAAGTAGATATGTGAACAAAAAGCAGACTTTAACATGAAAAAAAGGTAAGGTAATCTCAAAATTGTCAGGTTTACTCATTCTGTGGTTGTATAGTTACAATCCTTTTGTTAAGGAAGGATCCACCTGAATATGAGGAAGAACTTCTTTAGTGTATGAGTGACTGCACACTGGAACAGGTTGCCAAGAAAGGTCATGGATTCTCCCTCACTGGAGATATTGAAGAGCCATCTAGATGCAATCCTGTGCTGTGTGCTCTAGGATGACCCTGCTTGAGCAGGGAGGTTGGACCAGATGACCCACTGTGGTCCCTTCCAATCTGACCAATTCTGTGATTCTGTGATCAGGATTTATCAGAAAGAAATTGCTTCCATATGTTCCACTTTTTTCAGCTATCTTCTGTACCTGGGCTTGTACATGGCAGAGCACACTACAGCCATCTGACTCTGCAGCTACCTTTTGGGCTATGAAGTCACTGTTACCCTCATAACAAGAGAAATATCATCAGGAATTACACACATAAGAGAGAATGTTGTTTCTGGACAGCTATAGTGATTTACATATCATAGTCCACCAATCTGGTATACTCTTTTTACTTTTGTCTCTGTAACTCTGTATTGAACTTAGAGAGTTCAATAGCAGAAAAGTGTTCTCTTTAGGATCTTTTATTAATCAATATTTATTATTGCCTTTTTATTTTTTATTGTTGTTGGGTTTTGTTTTCCTCTGCCAGAATAAACTGGCCAGGAGTGGTGAAGTTGTCTGTAACCACATTTGAAATGTGTAATTTATCTAGGATGATATGCTGGTGCACAATTTTTCTGTGTATGACTGTGAAAAATTGCCGACTGAGCTGTTGGCATACAGAATATCAAACCCCGCTCAGCCCTGTGTGTATGAAAGAGTTTAAGAAGGTAATTGACACTTTGGGCCTCTATTTGCCAAAGAAAGAGATAATGACGTTCTCCAAGAAGATTAGAATCTAACCAAACATTGTGCTCTAAATATAGAGCACAAAGCCAGGTGATGTTTGTGAAAATGCTGCTGGGCTGCTGGAGGAGGAGGGAGTCGAAGGACTGCAATTTTGCACTGTATACTTTTTAGGTACACAGATTTAATTTAGAGATTATGGCTCGAAAATGAAATTTACAGTATGTGTGTTTTTCGGCGATAAGAAATTGATTTTGTGACCTTGGTACACACTAATTGAAATATCTGGCACTCTGTTTTGCTGAGGTTAAAGGAAGCCGTATATGCCTGGAACCGCATTCTTCTTTCACCTTGAACTGTGCAGTTAATCACAGCCACAATCATGGGCAGGAAGGAAGCTGCTGTTTCACTGGGGTACAAGGAAGCTGAATAATCTCTGCACATTGTCTAAGGGATAGGCTGTTGTGTGTGATTACTTTGGGCTGAGTTTAGAAGAATCACGATAACTTTAAAATGGAGACTTCTGGTGGAATGAACAGTCAGTGAGCACCAGAGGCCAGAGCCTCACCTGCTGTGGTGCAGGAACCAGAGGCTACGTGGCCATGGTGCAGGAGGTTCTCCTTTCCTCTGCTCACTGCAAGCATGGCTGCTCTTTTAGGGCTGAGACAGCTTTGTCCTGTGCTCTTTGCGGCTGTGCCAGAAGAAACAGGGAAAAGGCTCTCTAGTCGTGCTCTGCTGCACGCTGTTCCAGAGGTGGGGAGGAGAGATCAGCACATGGATTGCTCTGCTCCTGGACTGTTCCTCCTGTGTATTCTCCCAGTCAAAAGGCTAGTTGTAGCATTTAGGAACAGGAGCTATGCCCCAAGAGACCCTGCTGGTGGGGTTTTGATTGAATATGTCGGCTTTATTTAACTAGGTTTCTGTCTCAGCTTGGACTTGTACAACTGTGAGAGTCTGAAGTCGTCTATAAACTAGTGTGGCATGGTGTCCCATTATTTTGCTTATTACTAAATGTTACATGTTTGTTACGTTGGCACAGAACCTTGTTTTTCAAAAAGGAAAATGAATGCTCCTGAAAAGCCTTGACAATAAATGGTTATTTGCTCAAAAACAGCCGAGTCTAATCTTTGTTTATGTTAGTAGGCTTCATGTAATGGTGTTGCAATAAAGAAAAATAGCTCTTCGGGATATGCTCTGGCTTTTATGTTTTATTTGTAATGAAAGCTATGCACATAGGCTGCAATATACACAAGTTACAGAGGGAGAACATAAGCATAGATGGTGACTTGCATGTTTATATATTTAATATTTATTTGTGGCAATCTCAATTTTTAAAAGTGTGAAATTAGGCCAAAGCATTGCAGTTTTAATTCCCAGAAATTTAACAAAGGAAGACTATGAGAAATTATGAGTTCATCCTACACCTGGAGACCACTGCTTCTCTCCTGCCCCATCTGCACAGAGGAGCCATGAGGCAATTCCCACAACTATTGCCCTATCTTCTCAGTTCAGTCTCCAACTGGGACAGAGTGCAGTGATCCTCACTGCCCACCTAATGTTGCAATGGGTTTTGGGTATCCCCAAAGCTCAAAAGGGCTGAGGGCAACAGAGCCTTGGTTCATAGTTTGCATGAGGAATGTCATGGGGGGCAAGGAGTTATTGCAGCAACAATTTCTGCATCACATGATGGTCTTCATCACTGATCTCTGTAACATCAGAGGCCCTAAAGAAATGCCAGAGAAACTTCAAGATGTTGGCATGGACTGAAAGAGAATTTAAGCCAAGCTCTGCAGGCCTAAATAGGAGCTCTGAGGTCTGCATTTGTTCTTTGTGGTGATGGGAAAGGAGTCGATGGAAAATTGTGTTACAGAGAAGGCCTTGCCTTGCTTTTTCTCTTGAATAAGTTATTCTGTTGGGTAGCATCGATCCTGAGGAAGTTCTACCTTTGCAAAGTCAGCCTCTAATAAGTTCAGAAGGGAGAGGAAGTGGAGGTACTCAAACGAATAGTTTCAGACCCTTTGTTCCTATCCAAAATGTTCCATTATTTAGAGCTATGATGAAGCATGCATCAATTCATAAATAAGACCCACTGTGCAATATAAAAACATCAATATTTCTCTCCTATTGTGTAAGGGATACCTGGTGCATGCAGAAAGATTTTCATCTTCTTAGCTACCACAGAGAAAATGGGAAAGGTAAATAGCCTTCAGAAGTGGCTTGATAGCAGAGATGACAAGTTTCTAAACCTTAACACAGCTTTTCATCTGGGTGGATCAAAATAGAAACTATGCAGGGTGGTACTTGATGCAGAGCTATGATTTGGCTTCTTTTTTAGGGTTGTCATGCAAATCTTGATGATTCCACAAAGCCTTCATCATATTCAGCTCTATGGCTAAAACCTAGGAAACTCTTAGTAAAGCATTCTTTAGAAAATTAGGTTGATTCAGGGGTGCATCATGCAGCATCAGTGGTCTCACAGGAGAAGTCAAATATTCAGTCCTAGGCATGTCAGGACACAGCAGTGGGTTACAGAAGTGTTGAGCTCCATTTGTATCATTTTGCACACGAGGTCTGAGGTTTAGGCGGATGTCAAAGGAGAGGCTAGGATAATATTTACACAGCTGTAGGCTGCAGAGAAAAGAACTGTTAACTGAACTTTTGTATTTCTTCTTGAATAAACAGGTAGTATGCTAATACCACCAAATGCTTCTTGTTGTAGCAGAGAGATGTGCTAAAAGACCTCTGGGCTTTATTCTCTGCTCTCAGAGAAAGCTATTGCAGCTTTTATTAGTTGTAAAGTGCTCTTGAATTATTGTTAAAGTTTTGTCCTTATACTGATGAACATCCAGAAAACTTTTAACCTGTCAATGACACATTACCCTCAATGAATGTCGTGTAGACAGCAACATTCCATTTTGAGCTTGATATTCAAGCTACTAAGGGGTCTGTGTTGCAATATGGACATCTGGCTTTGAGTACTGCAAGAGAAATCCAAGAGCAGGGCTATTGCTGCTTTCATTGGCAGTGTGGTAAAAATAGACCTGCTGCCTCTGTTCTTGTTGCAGTAAGCAATGGCAAGAGCATGGATGAGTACAGTGAGGTATTATAATATAGCTTCTTACAGAAGGGGTGATGCTGATGACATTCCTCCAGCAGGGAGGTAGGTGGCTTATGACTGACTCTTGCAATCCACAATGCCTGTAGGACACAAAGACACAGTTAGGGGTGGATTTTCCAAAGAAATACTTTTGAACTGTCTGACTCTATCCTAGGTGCCTAAAGGAGGACTGAGTTGTTTCAAAAGAATAATCCCAGTTGTGGGTGCCAAGCAATTGAAAATCTGTCCCTGAAGTGCTTTTTATTTTGCTATCATCTGTTGGCAGTTTGGGTTTTTGATTGATTTATTTCTTTATTTTTTTAACTCTAAAGACCCTTTAATTAGGGAGAGGAAGTATGTGAATGAGCTGGAGCTGCTGGTGGTATCAGCTCCTTGCCATCAGAGATTTGGTAATTAAATAAGTAGATAATATCCTCCTTATTGAGAAGATTTAGAAAATCATAAGGACTTTGCATTATTACAGTGTTTAACATCCACAAATGGAGTGAAAAAAAAAGCATAATGGCAATTTTCATTAGCTGCAATGCATGTGGAGGACTCCTTTCTTTGAACAGCACAACACTAAACAATTCCTAAATTCCTCATTGTTACTTGTGTGGTTAGAAACCCCATAAAGCAGAAATTGAAGACTTGCTATTAAAACACTTGCTGACAGCTCCATTCAAAACATCCTTTCAAATAGTGCTATATCACATCATGATTCATCTGCTATTCTGATACAGTTGCTTGAACAAGTACCTTCCCTCTTGGTTAGGGCTCATCTCTTTTTATTGGAAAATTCTTCCTTTGAACACTTTATTGAATCTCTGGTGTAAACAAGTCTTTCTCTGGTGTGGTACTGTTTGTGTTACAGAACATATGTAACCCCAAAAAAAAGCACAGTGATAGGCTGATCAGGCATAAAAAAATGAAAAAACAGCAAGAAAAAACAGCAGTTTTCACCACCTCACCTGCAATGTCTGGGTGCAAGCTCTCTACAATTAACATAAGTCAGGGCTTTGGCTCAGCATCGTGTTCCCACATCCTTCTGTACCCAGGAGGGCACACTGCCCTGCACAGTTGACACACATCACTGTGTCTCTGGGCACTGACTCTGCCAGGCCCAGACATTCACCGAGTGTAAAGCAGCACAGATCTATCAATTCCAGCACTGGTATGCAGCTTCCACCAGCTGAAGACCAAACCCAGGAACATCCTGGGGATTAAGTGGTCCCCAGTGAAGCAGGGTGAATTTCGCTGTTGAAGCTTGAAGTTATAATTATTTACAGTCACTTTAACAGGGCAACAGCTGCTTTTACCTAGAGATGAGCCAAGAGCACTGAAAGAATTTGGATCTGAATTGCAGATGGATGGATTTCAATTTGATTCAAGTAGCTGGACTGTGTGATTCTGTACTGTAAGCTCTCAAAGGCAGAGCTTGAGAGAAAAATCATTAATTTGGAAGCTGATACTCTGAAAGACTTTTATGAAGCAATATATTTTCATAGCAGACAGAGATCAATTTAAAAGTAGTAATCAGGAGCTATATGCTACATGTTCACAGACATAAAACATAGGGAATCCAGCCAGACCCAGACACTTAACATTCAGAGCATTCAGACTAGTACTGAAGATATTGCCTCTATGGAAAATAGTAGGGTTCAGAATTAAAGTCTTGTGAATTTGTGATATAATCACAATGCTGTGCAGATATAAAGATGCTGCTGGATTACTGCCAGAAACTAGCTCAACATAACTTTTCTAGGCAAATTTGGGTTTAACTTCTGTAGAAATTTTGGTGAAAGGAAAAGACTCTGCAAATATTTGACAGAAAAGGTGTGTTCAATTCTTGTGACAAGACAAAAAATTATAATATAATATAACTCATTGAAACACTTTTTATCATATTTGAAAAGCATTCTCTAAATTCAAAGTAACTACACCAGCTTTCATCAAATGGGATTCAGGCTCAAGTACTTCTCTCTTGCCAGTCCTAAGAATTTTGAGCTGTAACCTTCCCTTAGAAAATAAAGCATTCGCACAATACTGGTTTGTCATGCAAGTAATAGCATTGTACAAAACCAAAATTTATATTTACTTGCATACTGTTACAACTAAACTCCACCTGGAAATTTTTAACCTTGCTTCCTATGTAATCTCTTTGGCGATATTTATATGAAAAAAATAGTAACCACTGACCGTGAAGGTATTTCAGAAAGCTGATTCATTTCATCTCTCATGGAAATCATTGACAGACTCTACTCTGTGCCATGCTGTGTTTGAAATCAGATCCTTAAGCATTCAGGATTTTTACTTGAAGCCAGGCATGGTTTTCACCCCACTGCTGAAGTCATCCTCTGGCATGACTTGAAAAAACCTAAAGACACCTCCATATATGTTACCTACACTCTCTTAGGTTGATTTTTCACCAGTTTTCTATATCAGTCATTACCAGTCAGGAAGGAAAGTAGGGAATAATTAACTCTTTAATGGATGCCTTATTTTAGCTGATACATTAAGGTTTCTGTGTGTCGTGGTTTAACCCCAGCCATCAACTCAGCCCCACACAGTTGCTAGCTTACCTTGCCCAATGGGGTAGGGCAGAGAATCAGAAGGGGAAAAGTGAAAACACTTGAAGGTTGAGATAAAAACAGTTTTATGAGAAAAGCCATGCACTCAAACAGTACAAACCAAGGCATTCTTTCACCACTTTCCATGGGCAGGCAGGTGTTCTGCTGTCAGCAGGACGGCAGGGCTTCATCATGCGAATCTTGGTAAGACAAAAGTCATCACACTGAATGTCTTCTCCTTCATCCTTCTTCCCCCAGCTTTATATGCTGAGCATGACACCATGTGGTATGGAATGTCCCTGTGGTCAGTTGTGGTCTGCTGTCCTGGCTATGTCCCCTCACAATTTCTTGCACACCCTCAGGCCGCACACCAGGGTGGTGTGAGAAGCAGAAAAGGTCTTGGTTCCATGCAAGCCCTGCTCACAATAACTGACCTGGGATCTATTAGGGAAATATTATAATTAATAATTATCTCCTAGCTTGTTTTCTTATTTCTCTGCTTCATCCTTTGACAGACCAGATATAAACTGCTTTTGGCTGGTCTGTCAGTGGCCTCCCATTACTATAAGCTGGGACATAAAATCCTTCCTCACATATTTGTTAGGGAAATCCAATCACTGACTCTTCCCATGCCCACACTCTCTGCTTTTGGTCTATATAATATGTCTGTCCTGGCTGGTATGAACAACATCTAGTAATTCAGCATCATCCATTAATTTAGTTCTCAGACTGTTCATCTCTTTTTCCAGAGCACTGATAAATATGTAAAATAAAACTGGGCTAAACCAGCTCCTGGGGAAACCCAACTGTATACCTCTTCACAGCTAAGTGCAGTATAATTTGTCATGACCCATTATCCTTTGTTTACATTCCTTCAACATACACATGCATTGTACTTTCAGCAACTGCTGAGATTCACACCTAAGGTTTTAGGTCAAAATGGGAAGCCATTTCCAAATGTGTATACTTCAGCAATGGGATATCTCATGTGAGGGGTGCCACCAGAACATGAGGAATGGCAGAGAGATGGGATTAACTACAATCTGGGATATACAATCAAAATGAAAGGACAGAAGGGCATGGCATGGTTGATAACAAGAGGAGGAGTACTACTGTGATGGTCTGAACAAAAGAAAGGAGCAGGGGAAGTCAAAGAGGCTTCAAAACTGGGAGTCAATTTGACAGGGGAATTCTTTAAACTCTCATTCATCCTGTGATTTTGTCGGGTGCTATTCAAACCAGGAGTCCCACCTCATTCTCTTTCATAATAATTTCTTGTGCTGCTGTTTACATCACATGCCACATAGGGCTTCAGAAAACAATTTAAAAAATAATCCAGTTTCTCTGCATGAATTCAGATGTAGGTAGCATGTGTGAACACATGTTGTGATATATAGATACTGTTTGTATCTGTAGCCCATCTCTTCTCCTGCCACCTGGGTCATGTGGATTAGTGGGGACATGAGCTTTTGCTCTCATAACCCCATGTTTGGGGTTTGTCCCTTACTCAAAATGGAAATACATGAACAGACCTGGCACTGGCTTTACCACAAGCTATTCCTGACTGAGAACAGCAAGATCACAGCAAGGATCAAATCCTCTTTGTGAAAGGATTACATTTCCTGCCAAATATGTGACATGGTTCAGTTTCAAGCACATACAAAATAAATCTGTGTCAAGACAGACATTTAGCAGTGGCTTAGTATCCAGGACTGCCATGGGAGACAGCTTTCAACATCCAATCTAGCAAGATCTTCTGGCCAGTTTCTGCATGACCTTGGGATCTACCTTTTTAAAATAATTTCTAGGAATGGTATCTAACAAAGTTTTAGTACTAATTTATGCATACTGCACAACTGTGGATTCAAACAGTTATATTATATAGAAGTGGGCTCTGAGAAGCTACTTCTAAAGAAACTAGGTCTCCTTCCTGTCAACTCTTGTCACTGCTTGCAAATCTTCACTTACCCATGCTTGTCCTTGGACTTAAAAATGCATTCATCAAAGAGATAACAGGTTTCATTTTATATATCACTAGGGATTATCCTATTAAAACAATGCTACTGAAAATGTGTGATGGCTGACTTGTAAGGAATATGCAGACACTTTGTACATATTACAAAAATTTCAGTCCAACACCTGAAAAAAAAAGTATAGCAACAGAAACTTGCTCAAGAGATTCCTGTTTCTGGCAATGCTGGGTGCCTGCTCTGAGAGTTCTTCGTACACTTCCTGTGCTGGGATCATCAGTGGCAGATGCTGTTACTTCTACCCTGGAAACTGACTGCTAATGCAGTTAATACCCTGATCAGACTACTCACTTAGGAAACTATGGGTAATAATGATATTTTTTCTTATGAAAATATATTTTTTAAAAAAAATAAGAAGGAAAAGAAGAAAGTAAAGTAAATACAAGGATGCTTTAAACCAGATATGACAGCCTTAATGATTTTGCACCACCTTCCTCCTCTGGAATTAAAGCATGTTTGAAGCAGACTAACTTGGGGAGTGTTGGCATGGCTCTATGATCCCAGGATCCAATCCATACTTCAAGATTGCACTGATTGGAATAATGCTTTCATGAATAAAATAATGCAGGATAAACTGTTGTTTATGATTTCTTTTCTCAGCAGATTAGCTATGTACATCTTGTAACACAGGCTGGCTCTGTGGAATACCAAGCATGGCAAGAAACTTGTTAGGAAATGAATTACATTATCCAGCCAAAGCAATATCAGAAATGTCCCGGAGCCTACACTATCTTAATGTTGATTTAAAATCATATATTCATATTACCTTTTTATGTCTAGTAAAGCACTGCGATAGAGCCTTTCTTTTGCCAAAGCTGTATTATCTCATTTCTCTGAGTTAGGTAAACTGTAATGTGTTTGCTTTACAGATGGGTAAACTTAGCATAAAGAGAGGGAAGCCATTGTTTTCAGTCAAGAATGCCTAAACGTAAGCACTGTCATCTATATTGGCCAGCCATAGTGGCAGTGGCTCTCAAAATGATCCTCTTTCCATTCATTTATATGACAGATTGTTTTACTTTAAACAATTCTTGGATAAAATACATTAGGTTTCCCTAGGGCGGGAACCTGAAATCTAGACTACTGTGTGAGACATTACCTGCCTGGCTAGAGAGATGCACTCATGGGCTTGGGGTGATTGAATTGCTCTGCCAACTGAAGTAGCTTCAGTAGGAGGGATGGGGTGCAGTTCTTCTCAGGCACTGCATGTAGCTGGGTGATTAGGGTGGTTTCCAGGACCAAGGGAGAGCAGGTTTGTTTAGGACTGCCTTTAAACTCCTACATGCTACATCACTGCTAATGAAGAGGACTTCGCCTCTACCTCCTTCTCTTTCTCCTTTTCTTCTTCCTGTGTTTGAATAAAAGTGACTGCAGCTGCATTGACCAGAGCACAGGTTTCCAGCTTTTAACAGGACTCCAAACCCTGTGGAATTGAGGCATCACTGAAAAATAGAAACTGATCCACTTTTTGCTGGCAAGGCAGTCCCAAGCATAACAAGGAGCACAACATAGGCATTTGTCAAAGTGCTTGTGGAGCCAAAATTCTTTTGTCGAGTCGTGATTATAAAAGTAAGTAGCCACAGAACAAGAATTAGAGTATGCCAGCCAGTAGCCAGTCTTTTCTAGACAACATTATGAGAAATGTTATATAAATTATAGTATAGTATAAATTATAGGCATATAAATTACAACCAGTAGTGTGGCATATTGGACCTGCTAGGGGTTTTAGCCTGCATGTATGGAATAGTCAACATACTGTTTCCATCATTTTAATAACCTTTATAGAGCAGGTGGTTGATGCAGTCAATGCTGGTATCATTTT
>NW_008660215.1:35612-47111 GCF_000695815.1 Acanthisitta chloris
TGACAGTTCCTTTGTTTTGAGTATTTAAGGCTATTAGGAAGCATTTTTAGGCAATCATCTAGTGTAGGTATTTTCAAGCATGCCTAAAGCGTATAGGGAGTCATCACCTTTCACACTGCATATTTCTAAGTATATGATATGTTCTGTGTAAATTTGTCTAAAAACTATGGACAAGATCACCAGCTGTGATAAACTGCCTAGCCTAATTTATTTGTTTTGAGTATTTAAGGCTATTAGGAAGCATTTTTAGGCAATCATCTAGTGTAGGTATTTTCAAGCATGCCTAAAGCGTATAGGGAGTCATCACCTTTCACACTGCATATTTCTAAGTATATGATATGTTCTGTGTAAATTTGTCTAAAAACTATGGACAAGATCACCAGCTGTGATAAACTGCCTAGCCTAATTTAGTTAGGGGGAGTCATGCTCTTTTGTTCCAGACGGGATCAAGTCAAATGTCCTACAATTGCAAAGATTTCAAAGATGTGAAACATTTCTAAGATCATTGAAATATATATTTTGCATTTCAAAGATAAAACACATAAACCAATATGTCATCAAACCATTTAATTTTCTTCTGACTTTGAGAGTAAATTGACAAGAGATCAGCAATTGGCAGGAGAACAAATGAAACATATTGAAAGGGCCAATTTGGTAGTGTCAAGGGAGGCAGATGTGTGAGTATTACATCTGCTCAAGCAAAGTCCTTGTTGCTGTTTTTTCCCCTCCACATTTCAAAAAATATATCATTATCTAAAGGTTTCATTATTAGATAATTGATTAATTTTTTATAAATGGCCAAGGAGCACTCTGTTCATTGAAGAGCCCCTTTCATCACCATGCTGTGATTCTGGCAGTTGCAGTTCATTTGTGGAAGCTTCTGAATTTTTTTTCTCAGAACTCATCACACCTGACACACACCAGATTTCAATTGCAGCTGAGTAGTTTCCTGGGCCCCAATACTCCAGATGCCAATCTGGTACCTCTTTCTTGAACTAGCTATTAAAAGGGAAGGAAGTGGAAACAGCACTGAGATTTTCACTGACAGTCTGCTTCGGGGTATAGGCAGACATCATGGCAATGAGCAGCAGCAGGAGAAGGAAAAAAAAAAGCAGGAAGTGTAAGTGCTTCCATGTTTTCAAATGCAGGCAGCAAGGAGGGATCATTACACAGTTACTTTCTCTGTGAAGCAGGTAGGCAGGCATGAACTAAGTCAGTCAGTAAATGTTAGTCAGAGCTGCAAGTCTGAAGTGTGGCAGCAGCTGTTGTTTGGAGGAATATGTACAGATAATGAAATGAGTAATTTTGTGCCCTTGATTTTCCCTTGACTATTTGCTAGTGTCTGTTTTCTTGATTGTTAGTTTATGAGCTGTCAAATTCTTGTGAGGAGGTTTTCAGAAATGCATGAACAAAATGAGGAGGCACAATTATGTAATTCTTAATATTTTAATAATTTTCAAGAGATCTGATAGGTGGTATGCTCAGGATGAGTCCAAAATTGGAAACCCAAAGAATTTCATGAGGGAAGCAGTAGGACCTCTGGATTTGCAGAAGCTTTGTTGCCAAGTTGTGTACCTGTGAATCAGATCTCATGTATGCACATACCCTGCGAACCAGGAAAGTGGAAACATGAAATTATGTGATTTTCTATTTAAAATAGATGCTTTCTGTTGCTAGGAGTCTGATTCTTGGGGTTTGGTTTGGTTTGTATAAGCTTTAAGTATTAGAGTTTTAATGTGATTTCAGAAATTAAAGCTTTAAGTAAAAAAATTACTGAATATTGTAAAAGTATTCATTTCTTATACTGGAAGCATTTCTAAAGCACTGAGCACTGTAGCCTTGAGGTGCCCATTGATGCTTAAAAATAACAAGCAATTCTGCTCAAAATACACTATTACAACACTCATTTTGGCTGAAATTTTTACCTTAAACTATACGCTAGAAAAAATCAACAGAAGAAACTTTGCTTTAGAGAAGGGTTTAGTCTGCTTGAGAAAGTTACTGCAAGGAGGGTATCCATTGACTGAGCTGGAGGGCCTCCCCTCTCTGTCTCCAGATCACCTCCAGTGCTCAACAAGGGGAAAAAACAGTACAGGGCTTAGAGACAAGTACTGGCAATGTGTAACTTCTCTGTGATATCAAAAGGGTATTCAAAATTAAATCTCCCAAACACTTGAATTCACAACAGAATTTTCTTTTTAGCTCTGCTTGTTAGTGGGGAAACAAGGTACCTTTCTAACTATGCAACTTAATCTTGCACTATCCTTCACTCAAAGTAGAAACATTCTGGAGAGCAGTGCTTGAAAGGAAGTTTCAGTTTGTTTCATTTCTTAAGATTCATTATGTGGTTTAAGCTTACCCAAACAAGATCAAGGTGCCAAATGAGTTCATATTGCTATTGAAGCACATGTGACCTTTAGGGGTTTGAGAGTGTTTTGTTTAAATCAAAACAGACAAGGTAAATGCATGGATTTTGTAGATGAGGAACTGGGACAAAGGCAGGCTAAGTGATTCCACAGGCTTCCACCCACAGTCTATAGCAAAGTCAATAAATTAAAATGAAATCTGTAAGTCTCTCAAGGTCACATATTCAAGGGTGCACCTACCTTACAACTTCTAGTTGTGGAGGTGGCTTCATGGCTTCAGGAGCACGGATGGAGATGGAAAATCAGGAAAGCAGACTGCTATGTAAAGCAAGGAACCTGCCTTTAGAATCAAGTAATTACTTGGGTGGTGTGAGGGGTGAGGCACAGCTGGGAGTGCTGTCGTAATCTCAGGGCTGTTGAGTTTCAGCATCACTGAAAATGCTTCAGCTCTCTAGAGGTATATTGCATGTGTAGAACTATGAAGGTCAACAGAGATACCAGTATTTGCCAGAAGAGTTTACATTTACTTACTTTGCTTTTTCTTATCAGGGGCAACCTCTTGCTGAGTAGCCATCAAAAATGAGATTTTTCTATTGGGTTGATGACTTCTAATTGTGCTGTTCCTGTTATCATCCCAACAGCATCCCTTGGCAGAAAGCAGTGTGACAGAGCCCTGATGTGGACAGTATTTGTCTTGCAGCCCATTGGAGAGCCCAGAACACTTCCCTTGTGCTTAGCATTAGATGGAAAGTCTTCAGTAGCAGTTGTCAAATGTTGAATTATTAAATTATGTCTACAGCACTTCATATAATTATTGCCCAAGTGATAGTACAGTGAGATAAGCCTGGTGTCGACAAGCAGACTTTTACACCTTTGGAGTTTGGTTAACAGGTTTGCTATTTTGAAATTCAAGAAAAGTCCACTCTGTCAGGAAGAATTTAAATAGAAAATTAAATGGGTTTGCATATTGCTCTGCATGATAGATTTTTTTTTGTTAGCCTTCAAAGTCTGCATGATCTAACTAAGCATGTGGAAACAAGATACATATATCTGAGTGCTATTATAAATGTAGTTATTGTGGAGAATCACTACACATAAGCAATTACCCCAAATGTTATTTTAATCCACTGAATAGTCTGTGGATTGATAATACTGTATGTGGAGACAATAGAACAGGAATGGCTAAAATAGTTTTTGGGTGACTTCTCAGCTGGCTGCTTTCAGGGGGAATTCACCCTCTGGTGATCTTTTCTACCTCAAGGGAAAAAATGTAGACAAGAGACGACTCCACAATTATGTCTTGTATGTCTTGTCTAGAAATAACTGCAGTAGAAACTGTTTGCTTTTCCCATTTCTTTCTGATAAAGTGCAATTAGTGCACCCCTTGACTTGCTCTGTGAGATGTTTGTAAGCAGGGGTGTTGTGAGGGAACACAAGCTGCTACCAGAGCCATTCTCTAAACATGCGGTTGAAAACAACATCTCTGCTCTGGTGACAGAAGACATCAAAGCAACAAAACACATTATTTTATCTGATGGGGGTAACAATATCTCAGCTAATAAAATGGCTGTCATCCCTGCCTATTGTACAGATAAGGAAGCTGAGGACGTTTAGATGCTCTTTGTTGGTACGCCAAGTTGCAATTATCCTATGACAGAGCCCTTCTGGGCTGTGATTGATGAAACATTTTGAGGGGGAAAGCAATTCGATAAGTGAATTTCATTGGATTTGATGATGACATTGCTTGCCCAATGGCTGGCAAAAACAAAAACATTTTGAGTGGAACTAGGAAAACATGGCCTTATTTAATCTGCCTGGGATGTCCTTGCCACATTCATTTATTTGTGTTTTATGTTGGATGTAAACAAGTCTAATTCTGAAGTTCTTAGGTTGACCTTTTCTGGCATTGAGATCAAAGTACTGTCTGCAATAAAGATGAGAAGACTTTAAAGACTTCAGTGGCTTGTCAGAGTAGGGTATGTTTAAACATAAAATATCACAACAGTGCAGCCTTTGGCTAAAGCGGACACCAAATGAAGTTCTAAGGAAATTCGTTGCTCCTCAAGAAACCAATCATTATCTTGCAGTTTAATGGCCTAAAAGTGGGGCCTGCTTAGAAAATTATTTTTCCTTCTTTCCTGAGCCTTAACTCACAGGGAAACTCTGCTACTTGCCTCTAGCAGATGTAACATGCATGTCACCAGTTAAGAGGAAAGGCATGCCCTTTCTTTACTCAAATTCCTGGGTGGATTTGAGGACTGGTGAAGCACTTCTCTGAACAATTGTCAGCCCTCTGTAAAATATCACCCTTTCCAAAGCATGGCATGCTGTCAGATCCCCAACATGCCCTTTTCCCTGGCTCCAGCTGTTCCCTATCCCAGATCTTTCTGTGGGTCTCTGGAGGAGGTCCTGGAGGTTAACTTTACAGTGCCTGATCTGGAGCCAAGGCAGCTGGAGTAAGAATTTGAGCTCTAATACATTATTTTCATATTTAACAGCTTAATCATTTGAAAATATATGTCTTTTAAACACTACTTTTCTGTGTCCATAGTCTGAATTTAGATTTGAGATGTAAACCTACTCTAAATGAAATGCTTAGTGCTTAGTATAACATAAAGTTTGCAACAAATCCAAGTACAGAGAACCTTTCCCAACAACCTGCTCTGTGATTTTCAGTACTTTGACTGTGCTAGGACTTTTGGAGCAAAATTAAGGATATCCTATAGAACTGCCTGTGCTGGTACATTCAGAGACAGGTGTAGAGGACAAAAGACAATGACTTCTTTTGATGAACAAAACATTTGATACATGATGTAATATTTTTCTTGGATTAAAAACAAAGTAAGAGTCTTTACTGAAGCTTGCAGCACTTCTCCACATATCTATTTTCTAATTGTCCAATTTTCAGGGATCCTTGGCATGCTGTAGAAATCTATGCAATGCTTCTACAAGTTCAGTCTGTTTGATAATCAAAATGTTTTTCTTGATTGTATTTGCTTGAACTTAGTTTTAGGCACTCACTTTGAAAGGTTTATTTCAATAAATGAAGGGAAGTTTGGGGTTTTTTTATTCTTAAGTGATTTTCTTGCAAAGCAAGTTTTTAGCATTTCCAGCTGAGAACTTTGCAGCTGAGTAATATTCAGAGAACAATACTAGTGAAGGTTTCTGTAGTGCCTCCCTCTCTGGGAGATCCTCAGCATGGCAGTCTGTGGAAATCTGTTGTTTTACCTGCGTTTATTCAGTACCTTATAACCATTCTCCTTTTCCGTAGCTTCTGTCATCTTAGTAGGTAAATTATACCCCTCACTTTAATCAGTGGCAACAGTGTTTTGTGTTTTGTGGCTGGGTCTTTGTCTCCAAGTGTCTGCCAAGCTGACACAATGCAGTACTGGACAAGTCAAGTCAACCAACAGGGAGCAGCATGGCTGTGCAACATGCTGCTGTGGCCAAGTTAATAGAGACTAAGGGCTAATTAGCCTGGCTAGAGAGCAGCAATACTGTAGCATCACTGCCTGTGGTACAACTGCCTCTGAGCTCTGTGCACTTCACTGTGGCATACAGGCATATCTCCAGCTGCCAAAAGATACACAGCATTTACACAACATATCTACATTCTTCCACTTGTCAGTACTCCCAGGAATAAAATGCACATAATAACACTTTATGTGGCAGGTTTTATTGTGGTAGACAAACATGAAAGTGTTTTCAGCTCTGACTTTTGCCACATTTCAACATTATTCCCTGTTATAAATATTATTTCTTTCCAAACTCTAGATATGTTTTTTTAATGGAATTTTTATATTTTTGCTTACTAAGTGTGTTTTGTATCTTTGGAGTAATAATGTCCTTAGCCCCTGTATCTAATAACAAAAACCTTCACTAGAAAATGACAAATTTATGTAGACAACAGTGGTTATTAATAAACAGAATATTTCATCCTAGGAGGTAACAACTATTGAAGAGTATAGTTGTTAGTGTAGTCTGTAAGGGAAAAGTCACTTTAGATTGATTTAGGTTACTATGTACCCCCTTCACACCAAAATTCATTAAGGGACCTGAGTAGGTTAACTCTGCCATTTGACATGAAGCTAAAGTTTTCCAGTTTTTATACCTTAGAAATAAAAGTCCAGAAAGAGTTATCAAGACTAGCTGGCATGAGACCATGGGTTCCATCACTTCAAAGCTGTAGGGCTCAGGAGAGAGAGATGGAAAAGGAAATCTGGCCTTCAGAGCAGTCCAGGTTTTGGAAGAGGTTGCTACAGAAGGGAGGAGGGCTAGATACTTATCAAATTAACAAATTCCACTAAGGTGTTATTTGGCTATTATGTGAGAAAACGATTATAATTATCAAAAAATCTGCAACCTTTTAACTGAGCTAAGCAGGACCACAGACCTAATTTCTCCTGAGTTTTGTAACCTCCAATTCCACTTGCCTCATTCCATTTAGCTTCAGTTCATATCAGAGGGGAAAAAAAAAGCAGAGGAAGGGAATACATGACACCAAACCCTGTATGTTTTATAGTGATTTTTGTTATCAGAAATGATCCACTGGGCTCAGTCTCTGAGAATACCACTGTCAGTAGTTAAGATGTTTTCACCATGGAGTTAAATACTTGCAGCATTGACAGTAGCTGGAAATACTTCAGTGGTTATTGTTGAAGTCATTAGTCTAGCTGAAGTAATGCTGGCATGTTTTCCCTCTGGGTAGAGTTCCTCAGCCTAATTGTCTCCTCCTTGCCAGACCATATTTAATATCTTCAGGTTTGGAGACTGGATGTTTTCCAGCAATTAATGGCTTTTCTCAGTTATAATGATTGGAATTATTTCCTTTTGTGAATTAGTCTATTATCCAGCAGTGAAGCTATTGAATTCCAGAACATTTAAATGGAATAACTTACAAATAAGGCTAATATAAAAAGCACAGTCATCAAGCAGCTTGAAATCTATGTGGGCTACTGTAGAAGATGGGTATTTACGTGTATTTTTTATAAGAATGAAACACTATTGACCTAAAAAATAAAGAAATCTGTTATCTATTATTGTGCTGTCTTCTTCTAATGACTTATCTTAATATTAGCTTAGAGCAATAAAAGTCCATGCATCTCATAAAGCAGCATTAGGTCACCTCACCTAACCTCCTGAAGAGTACTAGCAATCAAATTTCATCAGGCTACTCCTGTTTTTAGTACTATAACTTGGGTTTGACAAAAGTACATAGTGAACTCTATATCTGATGCTCAGACTAGACTCCTTAAAGAACTCTGTCCACTCACAGCATAATTAGCCTGTGGTTTCAGAAATCAATGAATGCTTTTTCACAATGGGAAAAAAATAGTTTCTGTAGTCACTGTTTCATGCCTTTCCATGCTATTCGAGCTATTACTTCTCTTAAAGCAATTTTATCACTTTTTATTGTATTCTGCTTTTTAAATCCAAAATGGAACATAGTAGATATCTCGACATCAAAAGCAAGAACTGTTTTTAATATTGTTTCAGATATGTTGCAGGAAATTATCTTCAATACATTTTGTCATTTCAAAAAAAAGGGAATATGATGAGACCTGCACTTCATAACGTACCACCTATTTCTAAGTAGCAGATTCAAAAGCATAAAGAGGGACTTCTAGTTGAACACTGAAGAATCTGGTTGTCCTTTTTGCATATGGTTCTGTCCTTGTTGCCCAAATAAAAAGTTTATGTTAAGTCTCTCATGTCAGGATTTAGCAAAAACCTTTACAGCAAAGTTCAGTTGTTCTTTTTCCTTTCAAAAATGTTGTTAAAAAGATAAATGTAAGTTGACAGAGTTTATCTCCCCAAGACCAGGAAGGTAGACTGGAAATGTGAGATGCAGGAATTCATGTTCATCATGACTTCCAGCTTTGTGTTTCACATGCTGTTAGATGGGGCATTGTTGAGGAAGCCAGAGATCACTGCCTCTGAGTGATTACCCTGGTGTAACTGTAGGAGACAACCATCTACTAGCTGTTGGGATTTAGATATGGACAGAGAAATCCTGATATGGTTACTGTATTTCTTTAGATGCATTTAACATCTGTTGGATGCAGATCAGATGGATCACAAGATTTGTGTGTGGCAGTGTACAGTCTCTTGCAGCAACTGGGGAACTATGTCCTCCACAAGAAGAGTGTTTACAGTTCTGATGTAACATGCAAAAAAAAAGTGTCAGAATGTTCTGCAAACAGAGTTTTTAATAATTAGTGTTGGAAATAACAAGAACCAAATTCATTGGGAATTGAACAACTTTGAGTCTTATTTTCCTGAATGCTATTATACAGTGGCTATTGTAGTATTGTGCAGATATGTGTACACAGCATAAATAAATATGCATTATTTTATGAACTGAAGAAAGAGTTAAATCAAGACTTCACTCTCACATTATGCTGCATCTACTTCCACGGTGCTGTTTCTATGCCAGCATTATGGTAAATGGAAAATGCAATGGGAAGACTGCAAGAAATTACAATGCAGCAATTGTCTGGCTATAGTTTGTCTGAGTTTTGGTTGGATTTCTGGTTTTGTGTTTTCATTTGTTTGTTGCTTTGATTTTTTAAAACCCACAGTTCTATTTGCAGTGCTGAAACTGAACTTCTGCTTGGACTGCCCATTCAGTTTGCAGGGTGCATAGTTATCTACTAGCAAATCACTCTCAGTAAGGGACTGCCGTGCTACTTGTTTCCCTTTAAGCAAAAATATTCTGATTGTGCATGTGCTGTTTTACTTTGCTGTTAAAGGATGATTTTTCAGTGAAAAAAAAAGGAAGTTAGAAACAAAAATGAAAGCTGGATTTGGAATGATGTGATTTAATAACAGGGAAGTTTCTAAAACCCTTCTGCTGGTAGCATTCAGAAAAACACGAACACCTGCACACTGCCAGCAGTTCAAATCCAGCATATCCCCATTCAGCTGCACTTCACCTTGTGTTAATTCCATGTTTTTGAAGGAGGCAAACCAAGCAACTAATGATGTGTCTCAATTACATTCTGTCTAATCCTTGAGTAGTAAGCTTGACACAGGGTGTCTGCCAGGATGTTGAGGTTGGGTCTTTGTAATTAGATCAGTGTGGGGTGAGGAAAGGAAGAGCAATGTGATCCTCATTCTTGACTTATGCTCTTGGCAGGCCTTGCCCCTTTGTTTCTATAAAAGCAAATGTGTAGGTTAATGGGAGCCACTCCTTGGACATCCATGAGTTTGAGGTCAGGCCCTTTTATGGAAGCAGACTTTTCACATACTTAAACCAAACATGAGCACGTTGTTCTGTTCACTAAGAAGTAAATGCAGAAACAGTTCTGGTATTTCAGAGCCTGCCACAAAGAGTGATGCAGGAGGTCAGCTGGGGGAAAGCCTGCTTCAGAATTAGAGATGAACCTGAGCTTGTTCTTTAGTTCAAAAACACCTGTTTGTCCAGTCTAGGGAGGAATTCAGCAATTGGATCTTAATTTCTGGCTCCCAAATGTATAATATGAACCACCCCAAACAAATGACAGTCAATTATTTCCATCAACTCCAATTAAATGTACCTTTAACATACAACTATATCTGTGCCTGAGCAGTATTATATGAATCATTACAGAGCTCCATGTGTGTCCATCTTCATTGGTGTCCATCACTCTGTGCCACCTGTGCAAGGAGCTCACATGCCTCAGTGTCACTGACATTAAATATTTGACACTGCCCTTTGTGCTTTGCAGAGGCTCAGACAGCAGCACAGGTGCATCTGTGTGCTTCCAGGCCTGGCTGCCAGGCACAGTGGGAACACAGTACTGCTGTTGCCACATGATATTCAAGACCTCAGGACAGTCCTGTGTGACTGAATGATGATAAGTCCATATCTTGCCATAGAAGAGCATCATTTCTTATCACAGCCTTTGCTGCATTCTTGTAGCAAGTTTGATAAAGCTCATCAGACAATGCTCAGTGTTCCTTTGCCTTATTCACGCAGCATTGTGTCTTACTTACATCCTTCTTCACATCTTGCTTACCCATACCATGATGGTGCCATGGTGCATTTCCTTGACTGTTTTCTGAATAAATATCTTTTTTTATTTTTAAATTTGAGAAAGTGTTGACTGAAAGTTTTTCTTCCCCCTTAATCAAACTCTTTGCCAAGATGGTTTTCTTCTGTTTTATTTCTTGCATGGGACCAAAATATTTAGATTTGTGTTGTGATGTTTCATTCATTCACTTATTCACAGATGTTCCTCTCAGATGGGAACCTTGTGTTCTTTGAGTTCATAACATGGCCAACCAGGAGCTGTGTGTGACTGGAACTGAAATTGCTGGGTTTTGGGGTTTTCTCATCCCCTCCTATTCAGTGTCTATTAGCCAGTTTTCCAAAAAATTTATACAGTCATTACTTCTCACCTCCAAAGCCAGAACATTTCCAGTTCACCTTCTCACCTCCAAAGCCAGAATAGTTCCAGTCTTGAAACTCCAGCAGGCTGTCTTCAATCTGGTTTTTTTACATTTTACTGTCTCTGACATTACTCTTCTATATTCTTTCTCCTTCTTGAGCTTTGCATTTTAACAGCTCATCGGGCCAGCTACTCAGCTGGTGAATTAATGCCATGTTCTTGGGAGAAAGGCAGAAGGGGAGCCTGGAGTGCTCCAGGTACGAGGAGGTCATGGTCTGCTACCCTGAAGAGTGAGTGGCAGCTCCTGATCCCTTGAGCCTGAGCTGCAGTGTGGGCTGTGCTCTTCACCCACACCCCTGACAGGTACCCTGACACCCAGATCTCTGCATCAGTAGGGGATGTGTACCAGCTCTGAGCTTTGCCTGCAACTGAGGGGGTGAATCTTCATAGCACTCACAGGTCTTCCTAAAATGACCCAGTCATGGAAGGGGTGTCAGCCAGACAATAAATAACTAATCTGTGGTTTGGACACCCAAACTGATGCTCCCCACTTACAGCTGTGTAGTTCTGAAACTTTCTTGTTGAGTCTCTGCTGGTCAATGCAGCTCTAAGGTATGCTCTGGGGAAGCAGTGGCAGGTGTTGATGCTCTCAGCACTATATGTACATCCCTGCTCTCCAGAGGTGCAGTGGAGGCATTGCTGGGGAAAAGGTGGGATACAGCCACTCAATATTTATTCCCCTCTTGACTTATTTATTCCCT
>NW_008660215.1:47132-58089 GCF_000695815.1 Acanthisitta chloris
AATAACTCAAGCACTCTGTTCCTTTTTATTCTCAAATTCTTGCAGATGCTCCTCTGGGTAAATGTTTTGTTTCCAGTCAAGTATTAGTACTTTTAAAGATATATCCCCCATTCCTCACATATGAGTGATCACAAATTACAGATTTTCTTTTTTTTTTTGATATTTCACAAGTGTTGAAAAGGCAGGGGTTCTTTTGTGGCTAAAAAAATGACAATTTCATTACTGGCATTTACACAACAATAAATGCTTTTCATGATTAATTTGTAATGTCAAGAAACATCAGCAAGAGATGAGGGAAACAGTTCATATAATATATTAACTTCTTTGAACCTTGTCCATTTTCTAAAACTCGAGTGTAATTTTAATATGTAGGAAAATAATATCTAGGAAACTCCTTCTTCTTTTAGACTGTTCTGTCCTATTCCTTAAACTGAAGGAATTTTCTGTTGTGAGGCCCTTTAGTTTAGCCAGATGTGAAAGAACTGATGATCCAAAATCATCTCTGCATATACACATAGCCTGTGAAGAATGTGAGAGAAAATCTATTTTTGCTGCACTATGAACTTTTAGGAGCCCAGCTAGTTGCAGACACATCAAGTTCAAACCAGTTTAAAACTCCTGCCAAGATACAAAAACATCCTGAGAAGGCATTGCATAAAGCTCTTGTAACGTGGTAGGGAATTATGAAATCTTAGCAAGAGAGCGATTGCAGTGGCAAGATTTCCTATGCAGCAACTGCATGGTTCCCTGCCCTGGTGTAAGACAAAGATGAATCAGGCCCATTATGAAAGCAATTCATATTTAAATGAGATTTCCATCCCAGTTCTACAGTCTCAAGTGGTTATTCTAAGCATCTGCTCTTTCATGCTGATTTAGACCAAGCTCGAATGCTGAATCTTTGGAGAATCATAAACAAATTGTGTTAAATTGCCATTAATGGAAACACATCACAAGAAAGGCAAGGCAAAGTTGTTAATGGTATCGCTGTTCTTAACTCGGGCTTTGATGGCTGTAGACGCACAGTCCTGAAGCACAGAAGTAATGTATGTAAGATCACCCACTGTTCTGAGACCTCCAGACAAGCTAAGCACAGCAGGGTGAGTAGCACTGGAATTTGTTTTACAGGAAGCCTTTCATTTCCTTGCTTTTGAGGGGTTAAGTGAGGCACTTCAAGCACTGTTCTCCCATGAGGGTTACACTAGGGAAGGGTAGTTTTCATTTCCCCCAGGGGCTCCATAGCAGCTCTGGCAGCAGAGGCTGCTGTCGAAAGAGAGCAGCCAGATGCAATGAATCGATGTATTCCCCAGCCACTCTGGCTGTGCTTCCTTCCTACCCAGTGCTGTCCACTTTTCAGACTACTGTGTCCGATACTGGTCCCCAGCCTTGTGCTGCCACTGCTGATCTTGACAGACAGGTATGCCCCAGAGGCCTCCAACTTTGCTTTTCACAGGCCTGGAATAGGGCAAAACTAATTGTTGATGCTTTAATTGTGTCGGTATCTGTCATGCAGGGAGTGCACTGACTGAATAGAACGTGTATGTATTACAGTACAAGAGCCGCTTATGCTTGATCCTTAGTTACATCAGGCTTCATCAAACTTATGAAAATCTTACCATTGGGCCTATGCTTGTTCCAGCATGGCTTTGGGAAAACTCAGGTTAGCATATTTAAGCTCTGGTCAGAAGATCTTAATTCATTAAAATCCTTCTCTGGAATGTCAAGGAGTCAAAAGAGTTTCCTGCAACAGCCAGATTGCTGTTGCCTGTTGGCCAGCCTGCCTTGTTATCCAGGTCAGAGCCTGCAAGGAGCCCTGGCCGCAGCACAGATTACCCTGTGTGGGGAGCCAAGACTTTGGACCCTGCTACAGAAGCAGATTGCTCTATATCAAGGCCCCAGTAGAAAGCCTTGGGGGATGTAGGTCTAACTGTCAGATTTGGAGCAGAAATCAAATCAAAATTTTTGTGAATTTTGGCTCTCTGCACAAAAGCCAGGAGCAAGGTAAGCGGGGGCTGAGGTCACAGGCTGTGCAGCTTCAGAGTTGTTGTGTGGTGGACTCCCAGGTGGTAAGCTCCTGCAGCTGTGGGGCATCCCACCACAGAAGTGTATCATCAGTGTCCAAACTCCAAATTCAACATTGCTAGTATTCTGATCAGGTTATTTGCCAATTCATTAAGGACTGAAATGAGCAAATCATTCTGATTTTCTTGGGGGATTTCAACCTTGTTTGTTTGTTACATGAAATGAAGGCAGAAACAGTTTACTCACAAAAAGGAAAAAAGAAAGACTTCTGTTTCAGTTTCATCCCAAAACTAACTCTTCATATTATATGTCATCATATCACCAAGTCTATCATGGAGATGTGCCCAGTGCAATGAAAATTTTTCATAGCTCTTTGATTGTGCTGGTTTGAGCTGAAGTAGAGCTAACTTTCTTCACAGAGGCTAGTATGGGGCTATGTTTGGGTTTTGTGCAGAACACAGAGTTGATAATGCAGAGATGGTTTTGTTGTTGCTGAGCAGAGCTCACACAGAGTCAAGGCCTTTACTGCTTTCTGTACTGCCACACTGGCAAGGAAGGTGGGGATGCATGGGAGACTGGGAGGAGACACAGCTGGAACAGGTGACCCAAACTGACCAAAGGTCATACCATATGACATCATGCTCAGTATATAAGGTGGGAGGAAGAAGGAGGAAGGGGGGACATCTGGAGTGATGGCATTTGTCTTTGCAAGGAACCGTTACGTGTGATGGGCCCTGCTCTCCTGGAGATGGCTAAACACCTCCTGTCTTTGGGAAGCAGTGAATTCATTCCTTGTTTTGTTTTGCTTGTATGTGCAGCTTTTGCTTTCTCTATTAAACTGTCTTTATCTCAACCCATGAATTTTTGTAGCTTTTACACTTCTAATTCGCTCCCCCATCCCGTTGGTGGGGGAGTGAGTGAGAGGCTGCGTGGTTCTTGGCTGCTGCCTGGGGTTAAACCACGACATTGATAAATCGACTATCAAAAGTTTTTCTCATGACATTTTTCATGTAAAATATGTAAACAGCATTACAAAAATCTTATATCTGAAATTGATACCTCAAAGCATTTTCTCATACTTGTCACAATAACAACAAGATAAGTAATGTTATAGCTGTATCTGACCCAGCATTTTCCTGTTGTAGGTTATAATTTTATATTATGACAGAGTGAAACTTGCACTTTAATAAGACATGAATACAACAAAATAAATTTTCTGGTTTGGTTTTCTTTTCCTAGAATCTTATGAGATTCCTCTAGCTTCCAACTACATCATGGCCCTAAAATCCACAAATCATTCTTCCTTTTTGTATTGGTATGTTTTAAAGTTTCTACAATAATCTAATGCTCTTTATTCAAAAATGTATAAATATCAATGCTAAAAAATTCATTCACATTTTACTTAATGAACAATGTTACCTGTTGTAGAAAGTGAGTGTTCAAACACTGGATCCAATTTATAGCCCTCTGTGACATGGGAAGATTTCCATCAAACTCCAGAATTTTAGTGAGCTTACTCACTCCTAAATCAGTGGTGTTCTCACATTAAGTTACAGAAGTGTCTTAATACAGAATTACTAGCTTAATTCAAATGGAGTTTGAATCACCTTGCTTTTTTTTTTTTTTTTGGCTTTTGAAAAGCATTAATACATTTTTGAGACTAGCCAAGGTATGATTACATGCAGTCCTAGAAAACTATTCATAACCTGCCTTACATTTTTATTTTTAATGATGAGATTTTAGAGCAATCCAAGTATCATAGAACTGCCACGTAAAAACCAACAGGCAGAAAAAGGAAAGCAACCAAAAAAAACCAAACGACAAAACCCACCATCCCAACAACCTGCTCCCCACCCTGCCACTGGCATTTCTCAAGACAATGCAGCTATTCAGGCAATGCCTTGTGTATCAAATGGACTTGAATGCAGCATTACCATTTAGCCACTATAATTAACCTTGTCATTTGGCCAGTCTTGTCTCTAAACTCTCTAAACTTTTCATCATTTACTGGAGGCAAAATCTTTAAAGGAATGTGCATTCCTGAAATACTGCCTACAGTATTCAATGGGTGTCTATCCAGCAGGGAGTGCACACGCCGTAATTAAGTAGCAACAAAGCAGGTGGATTTATATGAGTGCTGTCATTCAAAGTATCCTTTCTGTATAGGCAGAAATTTATTTTCTTAAATGCCAACTTTTTTCCATCTATAAATCCCGTTGTTTTTTTCCTGACATCCATTAAATTGTACTTCCAATAATATTATAAATCATGTAAAATTTGGAAAATTACTTTAAGCCCCTAGGCTTCTCATTGAAGTACTGTCTGAAGAAAAAATTCAAGCTGTTTGTCCAGAGAGCTCAATAATATTTTCCCATCATTTTTGATCTTGTATAATATTTTGTATAAAACCCCCCACATTTAGATAGACTGTATATGAAACCTTTTTTTCCCTCTTTGGAACATTCTTCACTTGCCTTTCTCATTAACCCAGTAGTTTCCACAGCCTACTTATGTCAGTGACCTTTATGTCATTATAACTTCAGTGGAAGCAGGATGTAGTCCACTAGATTGTCTCCCAGCATGGTCTGGTCAGTATAACATTAGACCATGGGAATAGTTAAAAGAAAGCTCTATATGAATTTTACTCTTTAAAATATTCACTCTTGTGTTTGCAATGCAAGTTACTGCTGTTCTTCATTGTTCTAAATATTTCTCAAATTATCTGAACGGTTCTCCATTATCTAATGGTAAGCTTCCTAAGGCAACATTGTCACCATTAAATCCCTTACAGACATCATAGATATTGAGAAAAAAACACCAATAATACAGTGAATTTATTTAGGTATAATTGTAGAGAATTTATTGATAAGCACTGTATGAGTGATTTTAATATTGCTTGTAAATTGTTAGGACCACCTGAAAAAGGCAATATTGCTGGATATTGAGGGATATAGTTGAAGTCCCAGGAAAAAATAATCCAAAAGAAAAGTTCTTGCACGTAGCCTGTAGCTTTTCTCTCCTTAGCTCTGTTATTACTCTGAATTAAGTCCTGTCATCATCAGTGTCCACCTACTTCTCATTTTCCATGTCTGCTATCCCATGACCTTTCCACAGTCAGCACATACTGCTTTCTAGAATCTGTAATGCTTTCCCAAGACCAAGTTTGCTTGGCAGCTATAATAGGGTAGTCCACTTTTTTTTATATTTTTTGCCTTGAAATGCCAAGATCTGGGACCAAATTTGGATTGCCAAGGTGTCACAGGCACACAAGAACTATATTAGAAGTGGACCTTGTTATCAAGGTTTGTAAAGTGTTCTGGGACCTGGTCTCTGCAATGCCACATGCCAAAACAGATTTTTGATGTTCTCATGCTTTGCTTTTGAACTTGGATCAACACCATGTTTTTTCCTCCGTATCATAACTCCACTTAAGCTAATTTGGGGGTTATTTGGCATTCTTTAAGATCCAAATAATATACATTCTCTGCTGTATTCTCATGAATACCAAAACTGTAAAATAAATATTGTTGACGTGTTTTGGCAAAGTGCTTTTATACTTGGATTCCTCATTAAATTACATTCAATTTTAGTTATAATGAGTGTAATCCATGTGATACTGTTGACCTAAATTCCCATGAGGAAAACTGCAGTTCTGAATTGACGTTTGCATGTCTGAGTCAACTGAGTCTCATTCAAAATCATGTCAGACTTCAAATCTCAAAAAACGTCCTGTTTCAGAGTTATGTTGTGGGTTGTGGATAAGTTAGATTGCAGAAATTTATTCCTGCAATGCTTTGCAACTCTTGCTGTACTTTAATCTTGCTATTGTCCTCATTTACATGATGCTTTACTTGTCTGCACCCTACCTCTGTAAACACCTTATGAGAACACTGATCGTCAGGAAGCAGGAACACCTTTCTAAAACTCATCCTTGGGTGTCTTTTCTGAAATCATATTTCTTCTGCCTGTCATGTTCCTTAATCATTTCTCTTCTGCAATAAATTGCTATTTCTCTCCCTGTTAGAATTCTTTCCTGTCATTCATCATGTTATGAGTACCTTTTACTTGAGAACAGGAACAAAATCCCAGTAGATTTCAGGAAGTCTTTAACTCTTTTCCTTTCTCACAGTGTAGAAAATAGAGAACTCCACTTAGAGTGTCAGCTTCTTTGGGAGAGTTTCATGGATTTATTTGTTTCAAAGTTTTGGGGTTCCTTAGAAGAAATGGACTATTGGAAAGATGGAATTATCAGTATTGTGTTTCTATCAGTTTGATAAGTAGTCTCCTTGGATAAGGAATCTTTTGAAATTTTTCTCAAGTTTAGTCTGAATAGTATTTAATAGACAACATGGATCTTGGAAGATTCTGGAGAGAAAATGGTTTTATTGAGTCATTGCAGAAGAACAACTATTCAGTTCAAAATACGAGTTTATGATTTTGTTTGACCTTTGATCAAACTAGATGGGTCCCCATGCTCTTAGTGATAGTACATGCAGAGGCTCTGTAGAGATGATGCAGTTTTCACACTTAGGTGTATAGCTCATTTTTAATGTGTCATTGGAGGCATGGGATTATCCCTCTGAAATAGATCATGTAAGTTTGCAGGTACAAAAATGATGGCTTGCACAGCAATTGCTAAGAGGTAAGAATCAAGCCATGATTTTGCTCATCTGTTGTTTGTTGGGATAAGTAAAACAATATACTTGAATGCTCAGGTCAGTCAGTAGGACTAATTTGTAAGTTTGTTTTCTGGTGCTGCTGAGAAATACCATAGAAGGTCTTTAAAAAGAGGCTATGAAAAATGTCCATTTGGCTATAGTGATCCTACTTTGGTGTTAGGAAATGAAGTGGGTGACTTCTTTATATCCTTGTGAGCTCTTTTCTATTATTCTAAATTCCCAGATGCATCCTCAGAGTGACTCTCAACCTGTAAATTGCTGAATAGGAAAAAAATGTTATCAAATACAATCATGGCAGAACATGCACTTGTCTCAATCCTTTATTCCAAGTGTATACCCAATTAAACTATTCACTTCAATATCCCACTGGTTTTCTCATTTGTTGATACACGTAGGATGAAGGCAGAGGAGTGCTACTGAACACCTGATTACATCATCTGCAATGGGACAACTATATAGACAAACAGCAAGGGTGCCAGCTCCACATTCGAATCTTACGCAAATAAAACACCTGAGCCAAATTAAGTTTATACTATACTCCTTTCTTCAATCGTCTAATGCAAATATATTTCTCCATAATTTATGTCTTGACAGATGATAATGAGTGTGAAAATGCTACTCAGCCTTGTGGAGAGCATGCCAATTGTACAAACACGGTGGGAAGTTATTTCTGCATGTGTATGCCTGGTTTCAAATCCAGCAATGGTCAACAAACTTTTGTACCTAATGATGGAACCTCCTGCGTGGGTAAGTTATTACTGTCTGCCAGCTAGCTTTACATTGTCAGTCATCTCTTATTGCTTCTGTTAATTATAGAAATCTAGCAAAATGCTTTCAGATTTGTGAAGTTTGGAGGCTGGATATAAAATTCCCACAATTTGGACTGATACAGACTTAATATTCCAGTTCAGGTCCCCACTTCTCACTGACAACACAGCAGCTGCCATTGCTTTCAGTAACACTTCAATCTTGATTCTGTTGACAATGTATTTAAATCCACATGTCACAATTTTAGGCAGTGAATATGTAGTTAAGACAACACAGAAATCCCCACTTCACCCATTTATGCCACTGTTTCAATGATCTGTAAGCAAGGCAGTCATATTCTTAAAACAAAGAAGAGTGACAAAGTATTCTGCATTCAGGTCACACTGGTCCGACAAAACTCTGTATGTTTGACTTACTATACCTCAAATATTTTTTGTTTGGAAACTACTTGGGATTTTTTTGGTAAGTTTTCAAGTCTGATCTAAAGCAACATGCAAGATCAGTAGTTATCCTGCCTTCTGTGCCATTCATCAGCCTGTTTCTGTAACACTTGGATGGAACATGCTCAAGATTACAGGGGAGGAAAAGTTCTCTGGAAAAATGTTATTTCTGAACAACTATGCAATCCTTTAGGATTTCCTTTGAATGGAAAAACTGTAACTATTTCTCTTTTTTCAAACTCCTGGTAATTTTCTCTATATGTTGCAAGAGTCCTCAGGGAATGGGAAAATGAGAAATAAATCTATTGCCCTTTACACCTTCATGCTGACTGTGTCTCATTCTAGGTATGTCTCCTGTGAGCTTGTGAGTGCTGACAACCTCTCTTCTTACTGCTCTTAATATCAGCAGAATGACTGCATATTAAGCCAGAAAGTGATCTAATCAACATTTCTTGCCCATTGCTCACATCCATCTAAAAGTGCTCTGCTTTATCCAGCTGCTATGAATTGTACTTAAATTAGCTGAGATGGAGACTGTTAGCACATTGAGCTGTAAATATTTTTGTCATTTCTGGTTCAGGTTTTGATTTTTACATTATGACATTTTCACAGCCTCAGAAGTTTTGTCTTCAGAGTTATTTCTCTGACTGGTTTTGTGTTGCTTTAACTTTTTACCATTTTCTGGATAATTTCTTTTTTTCTTGCCCTCTGTTTTTTCCTGGGCAGACTGATCTTTTTTTATGCTCTACTAGGGTTTAGTTTAGTACTTTTCTTCTCCTTTTTGAAAATCCATATAGGAGGAGCCAAGACCTTCCAAAACTCACGCTGAAATAAAATATTACCTGTGGGCACCTTTTCTCATTGAACAAGCATACCAATTACTTTACCAAGCCATGAGTCCTAAAAACAGCCTTTTGATCCACAATTAATTTTCTACTTTATCTGTGAGGGAAACCATAATAGGATATTTTTGTACCCAACGGATCTGTTGCTACAGGTAGTAGATATGACTTGCACACAAGCAGCTGACAGTTGTGTATTCAGGGTGTACTACACACAGCTGAAGCAAACACAGAAATTCTCATTGTGAATACAGTGAGACTTATCAAGTACAAATCACAGAACAGAGCTGCCAGGTATCCATCCCACCCACATTTATAGGCCCCCAACATATTTTCAGATTCTGCAAAGTCTTACATCTTCTTTTTAATATATGTATATATGCACATGGCAGTAACTTTAAACCTACAGTGGTTGAATTTTGAAGAGTATGCCATTATGCAGTCTATTTTTTTCTGTCATCAAACCTATCTGGAGTTTCCAGTGGTGCAAGTGTGGTACATCACTGTGCACGTGCAAGTCCATTTCAAAGTCCATGTGCATACACATGAGTGCTCCTCACCTCTGTGGAGCTTACAAGCACAAAGTAAGTATAACTCTCATGATACTAGACCAAAATGTCATTGGGTAATGTTGGTTCACCCTTAATCTAACCAGAATGTTGGGGTTTGAGTTGAGGGTCAGCAGTATTTTATCCATGTTATCAGTTAGAATTGGTAAAGACATGACGAAGAAACTTGCAGATAGAGAAGGAAATGGAGGGTATGAAGGGACAAGGAGGAAAAGAGAAGGAGAAAGGAAATGGAGAAGAAATAAATTACAATGCAGAGGTGATATTTCTGAAGATTATATTTTTCTGCTGTTCTGAAAGTGAGCTATTAAAATCTATTTTTCGATTTGTGTAAAAGCCTTGCTTTTTGCTTAGACTTCACATTTTATTGAATGTTTGGCTGCAGATAAAGTGAAATACAAACCTACTTTTTTTATCCCAGTCAAGAGAGTAAAAACATGAAAATGGCCATCTGTGAAATGAAAGTGACATCCACGCCACTCTGCCTTTCCCAGGAACATGTTATTAGTTTTCTTCAGGTGTTTCTGAGGCACCCATTCTCCATCTCATTCTTTGCTGTGATGAGGGAGTTATACAGTGGATGAGATCTGGCATTGTGCCATGTTGCTAACTTTTCTTTTACCTGTGCCATTCATAGCCTTTTTCATTTCTACTTTGTGTGTGCTGCTGCCTTCCACAGTATGGAAACACGGGGAGGGAATATCTAGTCCTTTGCAATTGGACTTTTCAATCACTTGCAGGCTACTAATAAGCAGAAGGTATAATGTAGACATCAAGCTGTCTTGACTGACTGGTGAAGAATCAAAGCGGTGTAGGTACAATCCTGTAATTGGCAAGACTGAACATAATAACTGTTCTCAGTTCTTTTAATTTAATTGGAATTTCCTTGCCTGCTGCAGTAAATGAGGAGTGACAAAGCACAGAAATAAAATAAAACGTTATAAATCTATTTTCACACTAGCCTAAGTGGTGTTGGTGATACTATTTTTCTGATCAGAGCTATTATAAAAGCTTCAAAGTTCAGCTTCAGGATTTGTTTTGAATATTTACTGAAAGGCCAGGCTTTTTTTACAGAGCTATGGCAAATGGTCTTCTGCTTAAAAAGCTTCAACCTTTGCTCAGGAATGCTGTCTGTGAAGACTGCTCACGCAAGCCTTGGCAACCCACTCCTGCTTCCACAGCAGATCAAGGAGGACAGTTTGAGATCCTCAAACCAAAGCTAGACTAAAATTGGATTGCTGAAAGCACTGACAAGCTGTTGTCCGTGTGTGGTCCAGCAATTGCGTATTTGGTTAAAAAGGAACAACTACAAAACATAAAGAAACAAAAGCCTACAGCTACTGCGCACAGCATTTCAAAGAAGGAACTTAAAAGCTGTATTCTTGCAACTGTCACAAATTGTTGGCTGCCCCTGACAATCTCATTCAGCTATGAAGCTGATTAGTACCTTGCAAGATCAGGCATATTGCCTTTTAATTTTGTCATCCAATAGTTGGGTTTTTTTCTCCAAGAAACAGTAAATTAGATAGGCGTGATACAGAATCATAGAATCATAGAACAACTGAGTTGGAAGGGACCTTAAAGATCATCAAGTCCAATCCTACCGTCCTTAGTAGACTACAGCACTAAGTGCCACATCC
>NW_008660216.1:0-1133 GCF_000695815.1 Acanthisitta chloris
GGGTAGAAAAAACCTGCGATTTTTCATGTCAACATCCAACTGCAAGTAAAAATCTAGAGCTGGGAGAGCTATGAAGAAAAGTATCTGTTTAACAATCATTTATCTTTTTCAGATCATCTCACAGATTATTCCAGAGAGAAAGAAATGCACTTTATGGAATATTTTAATATACTGGTTGATTACTGGCTTTAGATGTTAGAATAATTAAAAAAAAATTAATAAAAAACATGTTCTCTGGCTCAAGTTTATAGTGATACAAACCATTAAAAACTCGGCAACAGATTAATAACAGCAGTAGTTATTGAAACAAATAGGTGGAATAATACTTATGACAGGGTACTACACTAAAGGTGCTAAATACTACCAGAAGAAATTTCAATTATTGTTGTCAGAAGTTCATTGAAAAAGGCTACAATGACTTTACGTGTTCTGTTAATTACCATCTTCACATACAGTTTAAGAAACAGGTTTGGGGTTTTTTTCACGTTAAATCTTACCTCTTTCTGCAGAACAATACACCCAACATAAGAGCAGAGTTGCATAGCCCAGGAACAACATTCTAGAGATTCAGATACTCAGCAAACACATTTGGTATTGTAGCCTACTTTCTGTGATTTCTTTGTGTTATTTCCACTCCTGTATTACTCACTAACTGTGCCAGCTACAGACCTTGCACAACATTTATACTTTGATTTCAGCAGTCGCTTCCCCTAACTCTCTTGCAACACACAAGGGTTTCTTTTTTTTTTTCTGCCCCTTTTGATAAATGAACAAACAAACAAATGCCTGGCAATTTAGGTTAACACATTCCTTCCCCATGCCCGGCCTGTTTTTACATCATAACTTAGTGTGTTTTCCCCAGATTTTTCCCTTTCATAATCAGATAATTTTTTTTGGTATCTAAAAGAGGTTTTACAAATAAGTTACTTTCTGATTCCTTGTATCTTGTATGCTGAGTTAGAAAATAAATTCACATTAACTGTGTGTAAAGATTAACTTTTCTACACATGCAGTTCAAGATCTATCTTGAAAACCACCAAAATTAAAAGCAGACAAAAATACCGAGTGACTTGCTGAGCATTCACTGGTTCTTACAGAAGGCAACCAATTACCCAGAGGAAAGGAAATGTACT
>NW_008660217.1:0-957 GCF_000695815.1 Acanthisitta chloris
GGAGTTTTCAACATGATCATGTAATTACGTTTTGTAAATGAAGGACACACTTATGTCCTGAATAAAAAGAAGACATAAGAGTGTTAGTTTGCCAATCAAGTTGTAATTTCACATAAAACAGTTAATCTAAAACAACTCACAACAGCTACAAGGGTAGGAAGGATTATTTACTTGTTAAAAGGTTGATATGCTCAGTTAGGGAAAAATAGATAACGGCTGGATCAAATTTTAATTATTTTGATTTTTTCCTTGCCATGAGAGAAAAAAAAGATCATTCAAAGAGCAACATTCAACAATCAAGTCACTCAAAATGAAGCAGAACAGAAGGGTTGTGGATTTTTACTTCACCCTACCTAGCAGTTCAGAATTATATTTGTAGCTCCTCAGGTGATTTCTAGGTTGACTAGCTTAACCCTTCTGACTGGGCAATACATTACAATACTGGATCAATTGCCATCTCAATAACTATTTTGATATTTAAGATCAGTGGTCGAATTCTACCCTATGGTACATACCAAAGACAAGATAGTAACATGAACCCAGCTGCTCCCTCTTTCATAGCATCCTGATATCCCTCTTTTTAGTTTTTCTGCACTCATAAATGATTAAAATAGAGCTAGAGTTAACATCCCCTTTCTCCTTGCACATAGGCACTAAGATCTTCTGATGATGCTGCTTGCTACATATCTCCTCTTTGGTCAGGCCTCATCACCAAACATATATAAACTGATCTCATTACTCTTACGCCTCTGTCCTGTTTGGTACCTAAGTTACCATGTTCTCACCCCTAGGAATAAAAAAGAACCATGCATTCCTTGCCTTTTTAAAATAATTTTAATTTATTTTCTCTTTAATAACTTTCTGCATAGACTTACTTGTCTTCCTTTGACTGGGTTTCTATTTCTATTAATGGTGAGCTGTCAAAGAGAGGTGTTCTCTGTTGCCTTTGTACTTTCT
>NW_008660218.1:0-17372 GCF_000695815.1 Acanthisitta chloris
GTCCCTTCCAACCCCTAAAATTCCATGGTGTTCTGCAAATATCAACTCCTTATCCTACCTACTTACAAGCCAGAGAGGGACACTTGGTTAGGATGAAGCCTTGAGCAACCTTGTCCTGGTGGGAGGTGTCCCTGCCCAGGGCAGGGGTTGGGACTAGGTGATCTCTAAGGTCCATTCCAAGCCCTAAAATTCCATGATTCTATGATTTTCCACTGTCACAGACAATAAACATACACGAGCTGTAGGCTGTAAGGGAGAGAGAGGTTCTGCTGGGCTGAGTACTGGGCATGGTTTGTGAATTGATTTAGTTCAGGTTCCACACTCTCACTGCATGTTTTACAACCCAAACTGCTTTAATCACATGCTAAATAAATTGTTAAACATAGTTAGACAAATATTTCTCCTCAGCCCACAGCAGAGTCTTTGGAACACTCCAAACAAGCTTCAGGCTCAGAGTGCTCTTCCCTTTCTCCAGGACTGTCTGAGTAGGCTTTGTGCAGCTGCCTTGGCCAACCAACCCTGCTGAAATACCTGTGGCAGCTGCACATGGGAGATGCAGCTCTGCCTCTTCAAACAGGATGAGATGGTTTTGTCACGTCCCTTAGTGACAGCAGTTCCTACTCTTTTAGCCTTCTCAGGATTCATGTTGACATGATCAGAGTCTACACAAGCAGCTGCTTCCTTTATGTTAAACCTGGGTTTGGCTCAGGTTTGGCTCAGGTGTTTGTCTCGTGTTTGGCTCAGGGGGCTGAGCAGGTTTGGCTCGGGTTTGGCTCAGGTATTTGGCTCGGGTTTGGCTCAGGGGGCTGAGCAGGTTTGGCTCGGGTTTGGCTCAGGTATTTGGCTCGGGTTTGGCTCAGGGGGCTGAGCAGGTTTGGCTCGGGTTTGGCTCAGGTATTTGGCTCGGGTTTGGCTCAGGGGGCTGAGCAGGTTTGGCTCGGGTTTGGCTCAGGTATTTGGCTCGGGTTTGGCTCAGGGGGCTGAGCAGGTTTGGCTCGGGTTTGGCTCAGGTATTTGGCTCGGGTTTGGCTCAGGGGGCTGAGCAGGTTTGGCTCGGGTTTGGCTCAGGTATTTGGCTCGGGTTTGGCTCAGGGGGCTGAGCAGGTTTGGCTCGGGTTTGGCTCAGGTATTTGGCTCGAGTTTGGCTCAGGGCTGAGTTAGCCGAGGCTGAGGGTCTCAACAGAACTGCAGAGCCCCTGGCAGTGCTTCAGTCTGACATGGGACAAGTAATTTTGGCCTTTGTGTTGCTGTTCAGGATGGTGGTTTCTGCCCTATGTGTGCTGTGGTATCACTTGGGTCTGACTCTTGGGGGTTTTCTTCCTGATCTTTTATTTTTCAACTTTCTCCAATTTATGGTGATATCTTTGATGTTCATTTTAATTACAAACGTAATTAACATAAGTCATCGTGGCCCTTTCGTAATGCTTTTTGTGTGCCTAGTATACAGTGAGGTTTTTTTCTCCTGAAGGGTAACAGCTTCCCCCGTAAGAAGTTGTTGCCTGGATTTCATCACTAGGGTTGTGTTCAGAATTCAGAACCACACCAGCTTTGCTCTCATTGAAGTGGAAAATCCTCGGGATAGAATCTTGGCAAAAAGAAAGTGGGTTACAGCAGGTTATCAGTGGTGTTCAAGTGCCAGTGACTAATGCCAGGAGTTGCCTGAAGTTTGCCCTGCCCATCTCAAGTCCCGAGGGTGGAACTGAGTCAGGCTGTGCTGCTGACTCCTCCCTCCGAGAGTGGACCAGGTGCAGCAGAGATGAAGCAAGTCTTATCCTCAGTCTGTTTTGGTAGATTTCCAGGAAAACAATCAATCCAGTACCAGCCATAAAGCACTGTCTGTGGTTTGCATTCAGTTAATGAATAACACTCTGTTTTAGTCAAGATACTTATTACTGAAAATGCTTTAATTGAAGGTCACTATTTTCATAGCAGAGAATAACTCCAAATAGCACATGCAGAGAATAAGATGTGCAAACACTTTTTGTGTGGCATTTTTCTTGTTTCCTCCTAGTTTGGTCAAATGGAATGTTTGTTGCCTTTGCTTTATTAATAGAAATTTGCTGTAAAGAATAAGTTTTCCCAGAGTTTAACTAAAACTTCCAAATTAGCTAATTTTAGAGTGGTTAAGGTGTGCTTTCTGAGCACATGTGCTGGTGCCTCTAATGCTATATATGTGCACAAATACAGCATTATAAACAAATCTTTTTTTAGCTGGCCTATATAATATATAAATAGTTATGTGTATAAGTTTGACCAGTCATTTAGCTTTGACAGAGTTGAAAAACTCTGTCTTATTGGGGTAGATTTATAGTGCATAGAATCATCAGGGTTGGAGGAGACCCCTAAGATCATCCAGTCTAACCATTAACCTGTCACTGCTGGAACCCCTAAACCCTGACCCAGATCCTCTAGTGTCAGATCCAGACACCTCTGAAACACTTCCAGGGATGGTGACTCTACCACCTCCCTGGACAATCTATTCCAGTGCCTGAACACCCTAAAAAAGGTATTGTGTCCTGACTAGTGGATAATTTGTGCATCTTGGCCTTTTAAAGATGCACATGGCTAAGTTTCAAACTGGCAGCTCTTTTATCCTAATGCTGTGTTGTCTCTCCCTTCAATGTTCTCTCTGCACCTGTGCCTAAAAGATATGTTCATGAGTAGACAGAATGCAGCTGAGAAAGACTTGGAGTAAAGAGTTAGGTGTATTTGGGGGATTTGGGTTTGGCCTGGGAGTGACTGAGGGAAGACTTCATTGCTGTCTACAACTGCCACACAAGGGGAAGTGCAGGGGAGCACTGACCTCTTCTCTCTGGTGACCAGTGGCAGGACCTGAGGGAATGGCATGAAGCTGTGTCAGGGCAGGTTTAGCTTAGATATTAGGAAAAGGTTCTTCACCAAGGGGATGGCTGGGCACTGAACAGCTCGCCAGGGCAGTGGGCACAGCCCCAGTGCTGACAGAGATCAGGGAGTGTTTGTTGGGTGTGATTGTTGGGGTGTCTGTGCAGGGACAGGAGTTGGATTAGATGAGCCTTGTGAGTCACTTCAGCTCAGGATATTCTAGGATTCTGTATAAACATCCCCTGAAAACTCACCATACCAAAGCCAATAATTAAAACTTTTTATCAGTTTTCTGCAGTAAAAGTGCCTTAGCACTTAGGTTACAGAATGAAACTGGAAGGACTAGGATAGTATTTTGGTTCAGCTTTAGCACAGTAACTTCTAAGGAATAGCTCAGATCACAAGTTAGTTCCTTTGATCTGCGAAGTGAAAAGCAGAGGGATGAAATAACTGTAACACCTCAAGCAAGACATACCTAGGGAAGATCAGATTTAAAATCACTCTGCTTTGTTATTCAAGTGTTTTTAAAACTAGAACCCTGTCCCTTTTTAAAACATAGATGAGACACTGGACAGTCTTGTATGTTGTGCCTGAAAATGAAATCAGCTTGAAATAATGGACATAGGGTTTTTTTCTGAATTCTTAAAATGTTATTTTTTACCTTCTGTTCTAGAAACCTAACATTGAAATATTTAAGGAGTTAATGCCTCTGGATTTTGGAACAAAACTGGTATGTATAATGAGCATTTTAAAGGCTCAGCACTGAACGTTTGAGGTTTTGTTCTTAAGGAGTGTTTCTGTTTCCTGCAGTTTTGTGCCTGTGGAAAGGAAGAAGGGAACACAATAGCTAATGTGTCAGATAAGTCAGTGTGTGATTGTTAAAGCAGCCAGTGGATTCAACCCCTCTTTCTTCTGGAAACCTTTATGGCTGGGAGGGCATTAAATAGGTGCTTTACTTCCATGTTAGAAACATAGAACTTCTCATGGAGCTCTTGTAAATAAGCAGAATTGATAATAAAAGACCACAGAGCAGTTCAAAAGACGGGGGATGGCTGTACCTGGAGGAACTGTTCTCTTGTCAAAACAGACTTTGTTCAGGAATCTTCCGTGTGAGTCATGTCTGAATGTTGTGCTGTTTAGTGTTAGTGATCTGGCTGAAAAGGCAAAGCAGTGCTCAAGGACGTGGAGCAGGGAAGGGTTGCCAGTGTGTAACCTCAGGTGAATCTTTTCAGGAGATATTTTAGGAAAAAAAGGGTTAATTTTATAGGAGTAAATGGAAGATGCTACACACAGGCAGGGAATAATGTGATGTACATGTGCAGGAGGTTATACTAATAGGCTGCAAATGAGCCAGCAGGAGGTGACTGCTCAGAAGGGGCTACAAAAACCACCTGGTTCTGGTTGTCTGAGAAGAAATGTAGTCTGCCACTATTACAAAAGTAATAACTCGGGCTGAAGTATTGTCTGCAGCTCTGGGAGTTGCACTTAAAAAACCCCAAAGTGTGGAATTGGAGAATTCCCAGAGGGTGGCACGGCAGGAGGTGCCAAGCACCTAACTCGCAGAGTAACATTAAGATGTGGGTGCAAAGATAAGGAACTTGTATCTTTTCCAGGTCTACAGTGGACAAACAACAGACTTTGGTAGTGAAAGCAAAGCTCTGGGTGAAGATCCTTAGGTAATGAGAGCTCCTAATGGCACCAAAGCATGGGCTGCTGTGTTCGTGGAGTTTCCTCTCCTGGGAGCAGCCTGGCTGAATTCCCTGGGGCAGGAGCAGCAGTGAGTGGTGTCACACATGGCACAGGCTTGAAGTAAATGGCCTGTTAAGGTCATTTTGCTTAGCGACTTCATCCTGATCACAGTTCAAAAGATAGGTTTTAGAGAAGAAAATTGTGAATTCTTGCATTTGAATAATTTAGCATATCTTTAGATTACCAGAAGACACTGTTTATGAACTCTGGAGGGCTTGTGGCCAAGTAGGAACAATCCACCCTGTCTGCCTTTCCCAACCCTAATTATTCCTTCCATACAACGTGTGGTTTGTGGAAGTGATACTAATTTCCTCTGGCTGATAACTCCCACAGACTTACTTATGCTGATGTGCTTTTAGATGTAAAATAGGGTCTCATCTCATTACACCACTTTTAGTGTTTCTGAATGCTTTGAGAGCAACTTGCTACAATGCATGTAACATCTTTTGAGTGCTTTGTATGTTCCACTTTTGGGAGAAAAGCACTTTGGAGCAAAAAATTTCCCTTGTGTTTCAGACCAGAGGGTCTGTTTCTTGTCAGCATTTGTGATACTTTTTGGTTATGTCTTGAAAATGTATCCAGCAAACAAACTTTGTGGGTAATCTTAACTTGTCTGTGTCAGGTTTTTTCATTCAGAGGTTCTCCATCTCTCCCTGTGCAGTAGCTTCAGCCTCAGTCTGTGCTCCCTGTGTGGTCTGTCAGTGCTGCTGTGCACTGAGAGTTCCGGGACCAGCAGACCCACAGGCAGCTCACTGAGGAGAGGTTCTGGGAGGTTTGTAAATGTTGTAGCTTCTGTGGATGGGAGAGTCTCATCCCCTCGTTCCCTCTCTGGGATCAGAGCAGCAAACCAGTGTTCCTCTGTGAGACTGCTGACCTTGGGTGGGTGAAATGTTCTGTGTTAAAATCAGCTGTGAACCTGGTCAAAGAACCTCTGCAGAACTGCACTCCTGCCAGCTTTATTGAACTCCTGCATTTTCTGGCTTCTCTGCTGTTAATAACTGAGTAGTGGCCGTGGCTGCTGGAATGTCCCAAAGCTGAGACAGGAGAGGTGTATTTACTCCAGAAACTGCGCGTTTCGTGGCATTTCTGGTTCTCATTTCCAAAGACAAGTTTTCTTGATGATATTTATGAGGATGCATTTGTTCTTCTTTTCCTGAGTCTTAGGGTTAGAATTAAACTACTCATTTCCTGAAGGTAAAACTTCTGGTGTCTGGTGTTGCTTCGGCTTTGCAGCTGTCCATGTCAGTTCTCCACACACAAACTGTGTCTTTGCTTTATGCAAAGTGAACCAAATCTCTTCAGAGAGAAGTTGGGTTCACCGTGAGTGTGCCACAGAAGTGGTCTGCAAATGTAGATATCTGTCTAAACCTCAAGTGGGAAGTATGGGGCAGTCCAGCCCGAGCAGAAATGGGACTGGCCATGTCTGTGAGCACAAACAAACTTTGCAAGAAGAGCTAGCAGGAATTTCTGTGGGCTCCTGTAATTCAAGTGGCTAAGGTTTGAGCTCCTTACGAGACTAACAAAGTGGTGGACAAGGCATCAGAAACTCTTCTGTTTAGGACATGGGGGAGAGTAGAGCTCCCAGTTTTAAAGTGTAGCATCCTTAGGGTGTTTTTAAGTCTAAATTCAAAAAATTATCCATTAGCTTGCAAGTTTTCCTCATTCTTCTGCAGTCAGGTTCTTCCTCTGCTGCAAAGAAAAGCAGCCTGTGCTTCTCCCTTGTCTCTGAAGTGCAGTGGGTGGAAGATGTCAGGGTGGGACTAACTGATGCTCTTTACCTCTGTCAAGGTGGTATGCAAAGCAGGGAGAGAAGAGTGGGGGAAATGGTGGGTTTGTCTGTAGGGAGAGTTCTCTTGTAGTGAAAAGCTACACTAGTAAAAATACTCCCATTAGTAATATCACTAAAGTAGCAACTGTTGAAACAACTGGTAGGGTATAAAAGCTTAGCAAAAGCAGCTCCTCCTCCCCCAGGAGACGCTTTGGCAGTATCAGATTTTGCAGCAGCTGGAGATAGAAGAACACTCTTAGCTCGATTACCTGAACAGTTTGCCTCACACCTGCTGGAAAAGATGGGAGGGAGAACAGTCACAAAAGGCTGCTGATGTCTTTACCTTGCATAAAAATTGCCTTTATTCTTCAGGGGACTGAAAGTCTTGTTTGAATTCGGGCCCAGGGGAATATCTTACGTGGTTAGCCAGGTGGCTTGTTCTGCTCTGTCTCCTGCACTCGTGAGTTCTCTTTCTTGGTGTTGTTTGATACACCACCTCGTGTCATGCAGGAATCCAGTTTATTTTGAAAGGTTGCTAGAAAATGAAAGCACTCTCTTGCAGATCATTTACGTAGCTTCACTTACAAAATAAGATATTAAAAATGACTATGTGAGGATTAAGGGAAGAGGATTTGAGTATTTTGAGCTGTGGCTCTTGCAGCATTTTGAGTAGTGTCATGTTGAGTTCTGACTGAATGGATTGTTTTCCTCTACTTTTTCACAGCCTAAACGGATGCAAGTTGGAGGATCTGTGTTCAGCTTTAATGTTTTAATTAGCTTTCTGCTAGGTCTTTCCTACAGGTATAGAAAACTAATCATAGGAAGCAAGAAAGTACAGGGAAAAGTAGTGTTGGAAGCAAACAGGTTTTGAAGAAACAGGTGCAGAAATCATCAGTGTGAACTGGCATAGAGACAGGAATATGATTTTGTGTAGTCCCAGACTCCCAGGGGGTATGTCCAGCTCTGCCTGGGCACGAGAGAGGGTGACACCAGCATTGCACTCCTGCTCGAGGAAGCTGCTGTATCTCCAGCAGGTTCCAGTGAGCACTGAAATGGAAACACTCTACTCCATCCTCTGCTTTGCCCCTTCTACTTAAAATCCAGAGCGTGTTAATGCAGCTTACGTCACGTGCTGTGCTTCTGTATAGCTGGGAAATAATTGCTCAGGGAACCAAATGCTAGTCTTGGTACATCTGTGGTATTCCCAGGAAATACTTTCTTGGTCTCTATAGGTGTTGTGGGTTTTTTCCCTTTGGAACAGTTCCCCATGCTGTCATAATTACCAGTTGTCTTGAAAGCAAAGCCTAAAAGTAGGTTTCGTTTTCCTTCATACTACAGAGAGGCTGATCACATTGAATGTACTCTGAGGGTCTTTTTCCACAGTTTAAAAATTATTTATAGAGCTATCTGAGATTCAAAATCCTGTGTGTTAAATGGATATCCTCCTGTTACATGATGCAGTGAGAAGAGATGCACTAAATAAATTTCCTTGTTAAGCTAGAGTCTGAGTATGTAAATTCTTGATTTCTGGTCTGAAAACAGTGTCTTCTACTAAGCTGTCACGGAAGGTGTTGCCTAACTGAAGCTGAATTCCTACCAGGCTAGGTGAAAGCCTTTCAGCTCTGAACTCCTGTGGTCCTGTAGCTAAGCTGAAAAGATGCTTCATACAGGAACAGGAAGCTCTGTAATATAATATCTTTATTATTTATAGTATTTTTGGTTGTTAGGGGATAATCACAGGTGCATACATGTCAAACTCGTTTGTGTTATGAAGATGACACTTCTAATCCTCTCTCTCGTTTCTCCAGGGCGTTTATGTGGAAGAAATTCTGCAGCTGTTCTCAAACTCTCCAGCAAACTGATTTCAGCGTAAGTCGTTTGCTCAGTATCATCAGTTACATGGTGTGCCAGACCCAGAGCTGTGTACTCAATGACAGGAGGAGTAAATCATGTATTTGTAAGCTTGCCTTAAGGTTTCTCAAGGAGCTTTCATTTGTTGAGTTTCAGTTTTTACCTGGCAGGCCATGGCTCAAGCTCACACATGCTGCAAAGGTTGCCTGATTGCTTTTGAAACAGAGCAGAAACCATTCACAGCAGAACCAGTCACAGGAACCTGCTGAGGAGTTTCCTGTATGTATTTCCCCCAGTTTGATTCTCCTGTGTTTGTTTTGCTCAGGTTCAGAGCTGCATCCTTTGTGTTGAGTCACAGAAGTTCTGCTCCTCGTTGATCCATGTGACAGGCTGTCGTAGTTTACGAGATGAGCCAAACTCGTGGGAGATATGACTTCTGTATTGGTCTGGTGCTGGCTATGAGTTCCAGCATTTTCATTGGAGGAAGTTTCATCCTGAAAAAGAAAGGTCTCCTCCGGTTAGCCAGAAAAGGCTCCATGAGAGCAGGTAAATAAAGAAACCTGGTAAAAATTGCTGATGTTTTGCTGTTTAACAGAAGATTAGTAAACTAATTATCTTGGTTTGACTTCTTTTTTGTTTGTTACATGTATATGAAACCTAAAACATAGAGCTGGAGTGTTTTTTCTCTGGTGTCAGATACACCTAACTCTGTGTGATACATGTCATTTAATTTGCATGTAATACCCTCTGGGCACACTTGTCCAAGGATTCCTTTGCATGTCAGTTAAGTCTAAATTGTACTTGCAAATCAAACTTGGAAGCAGCAATCTCGACTACCTCTGTGCTCCTGAATGAGTGAATTTAGGAGAGTGTTAAGTGTGTTTGAGTGTGGGGAGGTTGTTCTAGAAAACTGAAAATCACATGTATTAATTGAGTGTAACAAGTTGTGTCCCTCAGGGGTTCCTCCTGGGAGCAGTACTATTAAATATCTTCATCAGTGATAGAGTGGGATGGAGTGTGTGGATGACACCAAGCTGAGTGGGACATCTGATGCACTGGAGAGAAGGAATGGCATCCAGAGGGACCTGGCTGGGCTTGAGGAGTGGGTCTGTGCAAACCTCATGAGGCTCAGCGAGAGCCAGCACAGGGTCCTGCCCTGGAATGGGACAGCCCCTGGTATTGACAGAGGCAATGAGCAATTGAGAGCAGCCCTGCCAGGGCCCTGGGGGTGCTGGTGAGTGCAGAGCTGGCACTGACCTAATGTGCACTTGCAGCCCAGAAAGCCAATCCTGTCCTGGGCTGCATCAAGTGAGGTGTGGGCAGCAGGGCAAGAGAAGTGATTCTGCCCCTCTGCTCTGCCCTGGTGAGACCCACCTGGAGTGCTGCTCCCAGGTGTGCAGTCCTTGGTTGGTACAGAAAGACATGGACCTGTTGGAGCAAGTCCACAGCAGGGCCATGAAAGGGATCACAGGCTGACAGAGTTGAGGCTGTTCAGTCTGGAGAAGGCTCTGGGAAGACCTTACAGCTTTCCTGTACCTAAAGGAAGCTTACAAGAAAGACTGATCTTTTTTTTTTTTTTACCACTCCTGTAGTGACAGGATGAGGGGCAATGGTTTTTAACTGAAAGAGTATAGATTTAGATAGGATGGTTCCAGCATCCTCAGATGATTGGGAAGGTTGACTCTCAGTATTCTTTCATTCATTACCTGTCGTCTTTGCTTCTTTGGTTGATCTTGAGGTACATAATTCATGCTCCCTGGTTTGGAACGAGCAAGTGTGATGTTTGCACACGGAGTCAACCACGCAGACCATGCACAGTTCCTCACAGAGGAGCACTCTTAGAAAGATAACACATAACTTGGCTTTTCATGTCATTACAGTGAGTCAAAAGAACTGTTTCTCAGGTCAATGCAGGTATGGTCATCAGTGCCATTTCTAATACAACAGAAATAAAATAACTGGTTTTCAGAGTAGGTTGTAGGAGGCATGTGCACAGCAGAAATTGCAGGTGCTTTTATTTCAACCCTGCTACCTGGCAAGCCTGAGTACCCAAAGGCTGCCCATGTTTTTGAGAGCATGGGCTGCAAAAATTGTTGCATGGCATGGCAGTGTTACCAGTGATGAGTTGTTGCTGTCTGTTTTCAGTGGAGTAGCAAACATTCTTTCAATTTTAGGTCAAGGTGGTCATGCATATCTTAAGGAGTGGCTGTGGTGGGCTGGACTTCTTTCAAGTAAGTAGCAAAAATATATTCATCCAAGTGTCAAAAATACAATCTGCATTATATAATTTTGCTAAATAACTGGCACAGATGGCAGCAATGGTTACAAGAAAGGAATGAGGTTGGCACTCTACACTGCATGCTAATGCTCCTTGGTGATTTGATGGCTGTAGCTCCCATGAGTTTAGTATAACTTCTCTCACACCAGTTCTTCCTTTAATTTGACTGCCTCTTTCTGCAGTGGGACTGGGCAGACATTTGGCTTCCTGTGTGTCTTTGCTAGCATATGCATTCTGGTTTTTGTCTTAGCAGAGGAGTGCTGAAACACATAGGATTCTTTAGAGGGAAGCATATTTTGGGATTACGTGTATTTTCTGAACTTTTTGATTGCCTAAACTCTCACTGCCTGGATTCAGGTACTGTGGCTTACTGTGTGTGTTCCCTGTATCCTGCTATTGCAGATTTCTCCATGCAGGAGGTCATAAGCCAAGCTGGCAGGCTGGGGAGCTGCAATACAGACACTGAAATAAAGCACCTTCTGACCAGGATTCATTCTAGTAGCTGTTGTAGTCCCACAGCCTGGCTTTCAAATTCAGTGGGAGGAGGGAAGGTTAGGGCTGTGCTCTGCTGGTACTGCTAGCTGAATGCTGTCAGCAGAGTTGGCCACTGTTCCTTACTGCATGTGTGTGTGTGGCTACACAGACTCGTGCACTGATTCACAGGTTTGCTGCGTCAGACAGCCCTAACTCCTGGTTTAATTCTTGTCCTCTGCAGTGGGAGCTGGAGAAGTAGCTAACTTTGCTGCCTATGCTTTTGCACCAGCCACATTAGTGACTCCTTTAGGAGCTCTCAGTGTTCTTGTAAGGTAAGAAACACTCACAGAAAGCAGTGTGACTTCAGAGAGAGAAGTAGAACATTTATTTGGAACTGTGTCTGTTATAAATGTGGTTTGTCCTTAACAATAAATAAAGAGAGCTGATAAACATTTAAGTTTCTCCAAATATGTAGTGACTGTGCTATAAGAGTTTTAATGCATCTCCACCTCCATCTCTGAAAAGCTATTGCCTTCTGCATTTCAAAACCATGGTGTAACAAGAGAGCAGTGCTCTCCTTCCTAAGGCAAGATTTTTTCTCTTTAAAATTGTTTTTGCAAGTGCTTAGTTATAGCATTTTTGAGCAGGCAGCATAAAAGTGTGGTCCTGGGGAGAGATGCCAAATACTAACAGGTATTTCAGTCCACAGCAAGTACCTTGAGATAGCAGATCAATGATATTACTGTATTTAAGCTGCACATTGTGAATGTGAGTGACCTGTACTGTCAAAGCAACCTGTAAGTTGATGAGCAAATGAAAATTGCTAATTCCATGTCTGTTGCTGCATATTTTTTTTTCTTCTTCTTAGTGCCATTCTGTCATCCTTCTTTTTAAATGAAAAACTGAATTTACACGGAAAAATAGGGTGTTTGCTAAGTATACTGGGATCAACTGTGATGGTAATTCATGCTCCGCAAGAGGAGGAAATAGAAACTTTGAACGAAATGTCCCACAAACTAGGTGATCCAGGTAAGAAAAGTGCTGGTTTGATAGGTACACAGCCAGCCATGTCTTTGTTAGGGGCTCCTTACTGCTCTGAAGTTCTGCGTGTGGAGATTGCAATTGTGTGACATTATTCCATGGGAGCTTTGCAGTGAACTTGTCTGGCCTTGGACAAAGTGTCTTGGTGTGAACCACTGACTCTTTCAACAAATGCAGCAGCACAGGTGGATAAACAAAACTCTGACATCTTCAGTCAAAATTTATAGGTCTGCAAGGCCAACTTTGAGCTGTCCTTAAAATGCAAAAGTAGGTGTCGTGGTGTCTGCTGAGAAGGAAAATCCTAGAGACCAGTGGCTGTGCTGATGTGGAAGATGAGGACTCACAATGCACATCTGCAAAATACTACACATGTAAAGGCAATTCCCATTTTGAACACCAGGAAATAGCCAGAACAGAGGTTCAAAAGCTGTTCTTGAGGACTGAGCTGATTATTGGGAATCTGCCTGCCAGGGTGTACCCCCTCAAAAAGCCTCAGCTCCCAGTCAGGCCTGTGCCCAGTGGTGTCTGCGCCGCAGTGCGCCGCGAGGCAGTTTCAGTCTGCTCCTGTGGTTGTCCTGCACTAGACTGGTGAAGGTAACAGAAAGAGCCTCAGGCATGTTGTTTTGGCTAGTTCACTCTAAACTATTTTAACTGTGATGTTGGAGGAGTAACAAGAAACATTCTGAACTCTTGCTGTTAAGCTGAGTTGGTCACAGTGTTCTCTCAGTAGGTCTAGATGCTTTTGATGGTGTCCATAAGCAACAAGATGTCTCTTTCCCCACTGTAGGTTTTGTTGTCTTCGCCACCCTTGTTGTGATTGTGTCTTTGATCCTGATCTTTGTGGTGGGACCTCGCCACGGACAGACCAACATCCTCGTGTACATCACCATCTGCTCTGTCATCGGAGCACTGTCGGTCTCCTGCGTGAAGGGTTTGGGCATCGCCATAAAGGAACTGTTTGCAGGAAAACCAGTGCTGAGACATCCCTTGTTCTGGATTCTGCTGCTCAGCCTTACTGTCTGTGTGAGCACACAGATCAACTACCTGAACAGGGCTCTGGATATTTTCAACACTTCCATAGTGACTCCCATCTACTACGTAATCTTCACGACGTCGGTTCTGACCTGTTCCGCCATCCTGTTCAAGGAGTGGCAGCACATGGAGCCCGATGACATCATTGGCACCTTCAGTGGCTTCCTGACTATTATTGTGGGGATCTTTTTGTTGCATGCCTTCAAAGACGTGAGCCTCAGCCTGGCCAACCTGCCGCTGTCGCTGCGGAGGGACGAGCGGGCGGCGAACGGCTCCGTGCTCGGCACGCTCCACAGCTTCCCTGGAGACCAGGAAAGCTCTCCCTGCCTGGCTGAAGTGCAGTCCACAGAGAGCCTCTCAGGCCGGAGGAACGGAAGCCTCTCAGCCTTCTGAAAATATCTACGTGTTACTTAAGGAACAAACAGTTCTGTAACTCTGGAATTTGGTTTTTTTTCTGCTGTGAAATGTCTGAGCTTGTCTGGAAATTCATGTACTTTTTCACGGTATGTGTAGACAATCGTTGATTTTTAAGTTGGATTAGTCTGGATAAAGAACACTGAAGCGTTTTTTTATTTGCCTTATTTTTACTTTAAAAAATACTAAAATGACCTCAGACCACATCTGGTTTTGTTGCTTAAGTTATGTGTAAATACTTCCATTTCATTCTTCTGTTTTTCAGATGTATTGCACTAATGACAATTTTATCAAAAATAAATGGCTTTATTTCTGCATTGGTGGTAAAAAAGGTTGCAGTGAACCTGGATCCTTTGTGCTCGTCCCTGAGTGACTGTAACCACACTGAAACAGGACCTGCACCAGCTACTCCTGTCCTGCTTTGTGAAAGAGGAGAGGGAAGCTACGCTCAAACCTTTGGAAACACTGCTGAGGTAAAGCTGTGTGCTGAGCTTCCTGGATTTGTGCTGGAAAAACCAACTCTACCGAAACAGAGGAGCTGGATGGAGCAACTGCTCTTCTGGGCATAAGGTGAGACAGGGGAGGGTGAGATTAGATGTTAGGAAAAATGTTTTCCCTGTGAGGGTGTTCAGGCACTGGGATGGTTGGTGGTGGTCACCATCCCTGGAAGTGTTGAAGAGACATCTGGACCTGACACTGGAGGATCTGGTTTAGGGTTCCAGCAGTGACAGGTTCATGGCTGGACTGATGATCTTAGTGGTCTCCTCCAACCCTGATGGTTCTGTGACAGGTGAGCCAGTGGCTCCCGCCACCCCCACTTTAGGAAGGATCTGAGTCAGTAGTAGTAGCCAAAGAAAGCTATTCCCTCCTCTGGAAAGGGGTCAGGTTGTCTGTGCTGCTCTGTGTTCCTGATGCTGCAGCTTGAGCTCTCACAATTGCTGGTTTTGTTTGCAGTAACAGTCACTGAGTGACTCAGTGACACAGTTTTTCCAAAAGGGTTATAAACTTGGAACATAATGTTATTGCCTATCAAAGGGGTGAGGCAGGTCAGTGGTAATTTCAGTTTGCAAGGACAGGAAATAAAACTTAGTGATAGAGTTTTTGTAAGAACATCTCTACCACAGATGTGAAGGTTGGGAATTTCTTGGGACAGAGACTACTGGTTACTGCTGGAGAGTGTCAGTTTTGGTGCTTACTGTTTAAAAGTATTTAAGATTTTTACTAGGGAAAAAACCAAACCAGTTTCCACCTGTGAAACAAACTTCACTGCCTTCCTTTGGGATGTGTCAGAACATACAGGAGGGTCCAAGGTGTCAGACAAGAAAAAGAGGCTGAAGAATGGGACATGAACTCTTACCTAATGGTGAGGGACATCATGTCAGCAGCACTTGTCAGGGGAAAATTCCCTCCAGTACCAGAGCACAGTAACAGGAGGGGCAGGGAAGGTGTCAGACAGCTGAGGAGGCATTTCCAGTACCAAAGCCCCAGCTGACCCTGAGAGCAGGTTACATTGCTGCTGCTTTCTGTGCTGAGGCACTTTGGCCTCCAACCCACTGGTTCATTAACAATGAAAGAGTTACATCTATTGTGGACATTGCTGCTTTTTCCTTTTAAGGATGAAACAAAGTTATACCAGATTAAGAGGTTTTAGCTTCTAATCAAGGTTATAATTCTGTTTAAAAAAAAAAGTAACCTACCTTTGAAAAACAGGAACCAACCATTCTCCTAGGACTACTGTCTGAATTCTCTATTATTTTTTGCTTCAGTGCTGGGGGAGGAGTGGCTTGAGAGTGTTCATCAGAAAGGGACTTGGTGACAGTGGCTCAGTATGAGCCAACTGTGCACAGGTGGCCAAGAAGGCCAGTGTCATCTTGGCCTGTGTCAAGAACAGTGTGGCAGCAGGACCAGGGCAGAGCTCATCCCCCTGCACTGGGCACTGGGGAGGTCACAGCTCAGTGCTCTGCTCAGCTTTGGGCCCCTCACTGCAAAAAGGACATTGAGGTGCTGGAGCAAGTCCAGCCAAGGGCAGTGAGGGCAGAAAAGGTCTGAAAAATGTGGGCTGAGGAAGGGCTGAGGGAACTGGGTTTGTTTAGCCTGGAGAAGAGGCTCAGGGTGATGTCATGACACTCTACAATTACCTGACAGGCACAGAATAGATTCCCAGGGAGGTGGTGCAGTCACCATCTCTGGAGGTGTTTGAGAGGTGTCTGGATCTGACACTGGGGGATCTTAGAGGTCTCCTCCAGCCTTGATGATTCTATGTCTGAATTCTCTAATTTTTTTTTTCAGTTCAGTGATCATTTAGTATGTATTAATGGTAGTAGTTCTAAGATGTGGAGACCAGTTCTCTTAGTGCTGAAAGTTAACTGGTAAAAATTAGAACTTTATTTTACTTTACTCACATCATGTTTAGTTATTTTTAAATTGTTCCTAAACAAAAAAAAAAAATTGAGTCTTGATTAATTAACCATTTCTGCACCATAGTGCCAAGCCAAAGCCTCAGCTGTGAGACACCCTTAAACCAGTGAATCACTCACCTCAACAAATTAGGAAAGTTGTTCACTTCCTTAATTGAAGCTTGAAGCACAAGGAAGAATTTGGTTGACCAGAAGTCCTATGAGGACTAAAAAGTGTTTCTTGAAGAAAATCATCTAACAAACACCTTGTAAAAGAAATCCTGCAACAAGCCAATGTAAGAAAGCACAAATGCTTCCTCGTGGTGTCTCCCACCCCCCTGGGCAGCCTCGTGTGCCTCTCCCCACGGCACGCGCTGCCCCAGAGCGAGCACAGACGTCTGGGGAAAACTGTGCTTAGGGAGTGTCTGGCAAAGCTCCATCCCTGTTCTGCTGAGGAAATTTCAGTTAATTTCTTTCCTCAAAATCCAGTTCTCTGCCACTCCAGCAGCTACACATTCCTCAGCTGCTGCTGTTCCTCCTCTGTCAGAGGCTCATTGCTACCCATTACTGGACTCAGTTCCATGGCTGTGAAGCAGCTGGAAAGAGCTGAGCAGGAGAAGATGTGCTGTAACCTAACTGTGAAGGAACAGAAGAGAGAAGGGAGAAAAACAGGTTTCCAAAGGGTTTCACACTAGGGTTAGAAACACCAACCAAGCAACATCACCAGAAATCCATATCCTGGGTAAAACATGTAATTATCTGTCTGCTCTGGCCATCTTAACTCGTGTTTGGTTTGGGCTGATCCCCAGAACCAGCTGCCAAATGCTGTTAGGATCCTGCAGTAGTCAAACAGGAGTTACTGCTTTTGGTTGCTTTAAAATTCAACTTTTACAGTTACAAAGTTTTACAGACAATTTTCCTGCTGCAGTGTTTGCATAATACAACGTGTCATTAACCAAATCCTCAAGGAAATCATGATTAACATCATTAGAGCTGATGTCCTGGGACAGGTGACACTGGTGGCTGCAGTGAACATTCCTGTCCACAGGAATCCCTCAGCCCTCCCACACTTTGGGTACACAGGAATGTGTCACCAGCCAACACACACACTGCTCTTCACTAAGGAAAAGGAAACAGTGCCCACTCTGATCAGCCAAACCACTGCCTTGAAAAAGATCAGAAAACTATCGGCCACCTCCATGTTAAGTAACTTTGAAACAAACACTTTAATTAGCTTCATTTCCATAATCACTGATCTCAGAGAATCATTTGCAAAGAGGGAAAATAATCAACTGACTAGAAAAATTATTCACAAAACATCAGCAGAGTTTGTTTTGTTGGGTTTTATCCTTCTTTTTTTTTTTAATAAAGGCAAATTAAGCAATTAAGGCTCTAATACAAACCATTATGCATTAATTTCTAAAAATCTCTTTCTACAGAACCCAGTTTTTTATCCTCCACAGCCATTATTTTGATAGCTTCAGGGAAAAGTTAAGCCAGTCCAGTCTAAAAGGGCCCCTAAGGGCAG
>NW_008660218.1:17406-21527 GCF_000695815.1 Acanthisitta chloris
GGCTTATAATCAAAGTGTATAAAATTTTAGTCTAGAAAAATAAGAATGGATTGTATACAGTTCCTGTGCTTGGGAGACTGGAGAGGACAGTGCAGCACTCAGCTGGCCCAGGCCCAGTGGGGAGTGCAGATGGAGTATTCCCTGGGACTGCTGGGGAGGGTTTGGTGTCTCGCTGTCCTCTCCCAGCTGCAGCCCAGCCCAGGGGCAGTGGGGGAGGCCTAGCTGCTGGCCAGGGACTGGTGAATGGGGGGCTGGAAGCAGCGCACGTGTTCCACGGGGGTGCTCTCCCCATCTCCAGACTTCAGGTACTTGTCCAGAATAGCAATTATTTCATCATTCAGGATCTGGAACTTGCGAATTCTCTCAACCATTTTCTTCAAAGGCTGCAAACATCAAAAAAACCCAACCAGTCACACAGGAATTAACTTTGGAGATGAAAAGCCTTAGACAGAAAACCACACACAGGAATTAACTTCGGAGATGAAAAGCCTTAGACAGAAAACCAGCAAATGCTGTAAAGTTCACCTCTCCCACAATGCTACAAATGTTTCCCTTCCACTGCTAAGCCAGTGCAAACCCAAGGTATGCTCTGGGTTTCTGACAGAGCTGCTTTGGTACTCAGGAGTTCCATTTACAGCAGCCTTGTCATTATCTGAGTGCACATACATGAAATGGAAGGCGTTAAAATCTCATCTGTTCAGGACATTGGGATTCTAACTTGACCAGTCTTCAAACTCCAGTATTAATGCCTTAATCTTTTGTCCCTAAGACTCCTGGTGCCCTCATTTTCAGCAATGTGCCCTAAAAAGCCATCACTACATCTACACTGAGCACCAACAGCTCTAGGTCACTGGTTTATTACTGGTTAGTAAGTAATAGCAATTAGCAAGTAATAATAAACAGTCCTCATTACTGCAGCAAACAGAGAGCAGCTGCCTCCAACTCACCACGTTCTTTATGACCTCGTCCTTGCCGTCGTGTTTCTGCACCTTCAGCAGGTGGTAGCAGAAGTCCAGGACGTCGAAGCGACGCTGCTGCCCCAGGAGCACGATGATCATACAGCCAGCCCAGTGCAGCCCATCCCCAAAGCACTGCCTGCAGGGGAGACACCACAGCACCTTCACCCCAGTGCTCACGAGCACAGCACACACGAGAAACCAGCCACTAAATAATAAATGAGGCATTAAACAAGAAAGCAAAAGCTCTGGTATAGCCATTCTCTTTCCAGATATCACAAGCAACTCAAATGGATGCTTAGCAAAAAAAAAGTGTCCCCCTCAATTTTCCATAGCATAGGGATGCTGTCAAAGGAAACAAAGTGGGAATTCAACCCCACTCTGCCCCTCTGGGCTGCAGGCAAACAGCCCATGCTGTTTTCTAACTGCTCAGTGAAAAGCATGTTACAGCTCAACAGTTTTTCAAAACAAGGATGTTCTCAAAAAAACAAAACCAAGAACAAACAACAGTTCCTGGTTAACTCGTGGTAATTACGTTACATTCCAAGTGCTCATTCTTGCTCTTAATTTAGAGAAGAAATACTTGCTAGAAATAGATGCACAGATGTTCTGCTCTTTCATTAAGCTGAGCTCCTGTTGGGGTTTGACCCCTACTGAAAAGCTCGTGCAGGGGCTGTTTGTCACGGGACCATCCCTTATACTGAAAATAGAGTTATTTTCACTGCAGACACAATGGTGTCTGTTCATGGACAGAGTCCCTCCCGGGGCTGGCAGCTCTGCCCTGAGCCCTGCAGACAGACAGACAGACACCTCCCCTGGCAGGGAGGGGCAAAGGGCAGCACGTACTCCACGGTGAACTCGTGTGTGCCCACGGGGATGCAGTAGACGAACTGCATCGCGCTCCAGAGCCGATGGAACTCCACACACTCGTCCACGTGCATCACCCCATTGCTGGGCAGGGGCCCACGCCAGATGGGATCGTCCAGGAACGAGCGGATCCTGCTCAGGATGACCTCAAACATGGACAGGCCACAGCACAGACGTTCCTTGGTCAGCAGGTCTCCTTCCCGGGCGATGGCTATTTGCTAAGGACACGGAAACAAAGTGCAAAACCCTGCTGAGAGCCACTAGACTGCAAGACTTTAGTTTAACAAAATAAACACAGCTCATTCTGCAGCTTCTCTTGGTTTATTCTAGGAGAAATAACTCCTGACGAAGTCAGGCCAGACACTGCTAACCCAGGGCTCAGAGGAGTGGAAAAAACAGCCAGAGAAAAATTGTGAAAGCCTTTTCAAGCAGACAGGCTTGAAAAGTGACACTACCTGCAGTAATGCTAGTCCTGGACCTGTCTCTGCAAGGTTTAAAGAATTCTTTGTCTGAATGGAGGCAGAAAGCAAAACCAAAGAGTTCAGTGCTCTGTTGCCAGTACAAGCAGAAACTCCCTCCTGTGCTCTCCTGCACACCCTGACTGCTGCTGTCAGGGGTGGGACAGCTCCAAAGGGAGCACAAACAGGCCCTGTCAAAACCCACAGGAGGCAACTCTGTCAGAGCTCGTCCCAGGCTGTGCTGTCACACACAGCTCTCCCCCACCCACCTCCAGCACCTGGGAGGACCAAACAGTCTGAGCAGCCACTTCAGAGCACTCTGCTCTTAGTCCTACTACCACATCTCAACCTGCCACCTGCTAAGGTTAGCAGGGAATCACTGCACCTCCCACACTGAACCAATGCTGAGGCTGCAAAGGCACTTCAAGAATGTTCTCTTTGGTCACTGTTTCCAGGAGAGCTCAACTCAAATGGCAGTTCATTTCTCAGGAGTTTCTAAATGACTGGCTGAAAGAGTAGTAAGACGTTTTAAACATTTAACTTTAGGGGAAGTTTAGGTTAGATATTAGGAAAAGTTTTCCCTGTTCTGGTGGTGAGACCCTGTCCCAGGGTGCCCAGGGAGGCTGTGGCTGCCCCAACCCTGGCAGTGTTCACAGCCAGGTTGGATGAGCCTTGAGCAACCTGCTCTGCTGGGAGGTGTCCCTGCCCAGGGCAGGGGTTGGGGCTGGGTGGTCTGTAAGGTCCATTCCAACCCTTAAATTTTATGATTCTAAAAATATAGATAGATGTGCACGAGAAAACTGATTGATTTTGGTGACATTTGCACGAGGAGCTCCCAGGATGGACCTTCTGCTGGGAGGGTTTCACATAGCAACATACATCCAACTAACATTTTCCCCCCAAACATGTCACCTCCATCCCAGTCTCAAATGGTTTAAACTTTTGAGCTTCAACAGCTGTACCAAATTCATGGATCTAAACAAAACTCCTGTTGTGTGAACAAGCTGGACGTGCAGGTTGAAGTTCTGACAGAGCTACCAGGACAGACTTTCTGGTGCTCAGCAATTTCTTGAGTTGCCTCTGATGCAAATGAGAGATTACCTGGGGTGTGCCAAGTCTTTCAATCAGAGGAACCAAATGTAGGGAAGCATATTTTGATTCCAGTCTCTTCATTTTAGCATCAAGTCTTTCACCCTCTGAAAGAAAAAAACCCAAAAGAGAGCACTGATAAATTGCAATTAACCAAGAAAATTCTTATTTTCACACAATCTTTATTCAGTGATGAAGAAAACTGTGTGTTACTTTCATAGGTAACTTCAGTTCTAAATATCTAGTTAATCCCCAATGTGCTTTTAGAAAAATATATATTTATATTTTAAAAAGTTACATTGCATGTGCAAACAGAAGGATTTGTTGTAGAATACATTTAATTAATTCAAGAAAGAATTTAAGACTTTATTATGCTGCTGCTATAACGTATTTGACCCTCACTTATACTAAGACAACTGAACTGTCCTTGTGCATAAAATGCTTGTCTCTAGCAGACAGAGGAATAATGAGGATGGAATCTTGTGTACAGCAAGGCTTAAAAAGGCAGCTGGCACCCCCTGACACTGGCAAGTGGGAAATGGTCATCAGCAAACGGGAAAATACTGTTTGCAATGGTCTGGTTAGTTTTACACAGAGATGTAAGTAGCTACTGTGAGCCTGGAAATATTCTCGAAGATTTCTAGCTGAGGGGATTTCTCCAAGCAGAATAACTCAGCTGCTCCAGCAGCAGGAAATGGAGAAGAAAGAAGACAGAGGAACAACACAGAGAGGAGGAGAGCAGGGGCAGAGA
>NW_008660219.1:0-8240 GCF_000695815.1 Acanthisitta chloris
CGGGGCGCCCCTTTCTTCCCCGCGCAGCGTCCCGGGATCTGCCGGGCTCGCGGCCCCTGTCCGCCAGAGGTGTCGGAGCGGGAGGCGGCAACCGCGAGGGGATGCCGCACTTGCTGCTGCTTCGTTCCTGGGGCAGGGAACGGGCATGTGCGCTCTCGGAGCCTGTGGCAGTGCAGCTGCTCTGCCGCGCTGTAAGCACGAAATTCCCCTGGCTCGGACATGACTCTCCGGGGCAGGACTGGGCCTTTGCTGCTGGGTGTTGCTGCGCTTCCCCTCAGCTTCCCGCGGCTCGAATCATCTGTGTTGGCAGGAGAGGTTGGAACTAGCGCCCTGAGGCACTGGGACTGTCTCGCTGGGGAATCGGGACTCATCTTCAGTCGGTCAGCTCCTTACACCTGCTTTTGTGTGTTTTTCAGGTGCGCAGATAAAGCAGCTGGTAAAGGTAAGAGCTGAATTCCTCCCTCCTGCTGCTATGTTCCATCCTGAAAGTCTGGGCTCTTCTACAAAGTTAGCCAAAAATCTGTTGGATCTTCCTTTCAGAGAGTGTTTTGATGCCTGATGATGTGTATTTCCAAGGTCTCTCTCAGGATTGTGGGACTGTGATAAACTGATGCTGCTGTGTGCAAAACCTTATTCTCCCAAACCCACTTGGGTATTCCATGGCTGTGGGAATGTGAGGCCAGGCTGCTCTGTGGGTTGACAGCTCTTACTGCACAGCAATCCCAAGGAGGTGGGAAGTCCTGGGCTCACTGTTGTGCAGATCTGTGAGAGATGGGGAGAAATAACAGAGTTTGCACTTGTTCTTTTCTAGCTTTGGTGGATTGTGGATTTTCCTATGCTCGTGTCCTCAGGGCTGAAAGAGGAAATTCTGCAGGAGAGAGTAGTTTATGGGCCTGATTACAAGTGCCTCAGCTGTGGGGAGATGCAGCCTGGAGCAGAACTTCTGTTTTCCAGTGCAAAGTCAACTTTGTGTATCTATTAGCAGTTTCTTGTTAAAAAAAATCCCACAGAACACACAAAAAAGTTAGAGGGCCTTGCTCTTTACATGGTCTGACTTCTGAAACAGCTCTTGGTCAAGAGCTTTGTGTAGTGCTGGTTCTGATCTGGCACCAGAGAACTGTCAGGAATGACACCATGGGGAAAGGAGGTCACATGTGTGCTGGAGCTGTTTGGGTGTGTTTGCAAGCACTTGTGGCTTGGAGGCTGCTGTTCCTCTTGTGTTGCTGTACCTCTTTAGCTTTGCTCCTGCAAGTCTATAGCTTTATTGCATTTGGGTGTGGAAATCCATCACAGTTCCAGCTGGCAAGGTGTATTTGTGCGGACAGAAGCAGAATGAACACAGTGTGGAGCCCAGACCCCACCTGTGTGCATTTACCCCTCTGTGTAAAGGGTGGGCAGAGAATGGCAGAGCTTCAGCCTTTCCAGTCAAAGCCAAGATGCTGAAATGTGTAAAAAGGCTTTGCTTAATCTGTGTATTTGTTAACATCGCATTTAAATGGTGGTTGTTGATGGTTTGAATGCTCCTAAGCAGAAATATTCACACACTAGTGGTAGAAAACAGGTAGAATAGTCCCAGTTTCACCCCAGTTTCCTGGGAATGTGTTCGGAAACAGCAGTTGTCAGTCGGAAATTCTCAAATTTGGGGGCTCTGCTCTCAAGCTGTTTTAACTCGGCCTCTGAGAGCTTCAGCCGTGCTTGAACATGAGAGTGGAAAAAGTGTTTATGAAATTTCTGGGGCTCTCTCTGATGATGAGGTTTGCAGCCAGAAGGGATGGCAGGAACGTTTGCCTGGAAATTGGCACCGAGAAGTGCTGACTGCGCCTGGGCCAGAGGAAATCTGCCTTGGTGGGGCTTTGTTTGCTTCTTGTTTGGTTTTTTTAGCCATTCAAAACCACAGGAGTGAGGAAGCTGCACTTCTGTGTCCAGGCTGCATGCTGGATGGAGCCTTTGGAGCACCTGGTCATGGCTGGGAAGACCTGGAAACTGACTTGAGTAGTGTGTTCTTTGGAGAGGTGGTGCGGGAGAGGAGCTGCCCCCCAGCTCCCCCTTTGTGCTGGAAGGAGCCTGACCTGGTGTAAGCAAGCAGCAGCTTTCCTTGAGCCACAGGGTTTTGCTAGCCAGGAGTCCCCTGTGAGTCTAGAAGGCAAAATCCCATTTGTCCTCACCCTGGGTGGAGCTGGGAAGAGGAAGAAATCCAGTAAAGCTCCTAAGTGGTTCTGATGAAGGCTTGGAGTTCTGTGCTGGTGTTCCCTGGTGTGAGTTCCAACATGGAATTGATTTCTCCTGGTGATTTGCATTACATTATTAGCCTTTACTGTCTAGTACTGAATCCAGGTTGGAATACTCAACGGGCATGACCTCAGCCAGAGCTGTCGGCCTCAGTGTGGAGGGTGAGCAGCCTGTGGAAGGAGGTGTACCTGGTGACAGGTCCCATGGAGCTGTTGAACAAACGGAACACTGCTGTGCCGGAGTTTGTTCTGGAGATGTTGTTGCCTCGTGTTTGGGATAATATTTTGAAGGAAAATCACTGTTGTTGGGGTGGGAAAGCTTGGAGTGATGGGAGTGATGGCAGCTGAAGGAGCGCTGTCAGCAGTATCTGAGATGCTGTGACAGTGGAAGTGCCTCCACAGTTTCCCTGTGTACGGAGCCATGGGATGAGGCTTCTCTGGGAGCGCAGGCACAGAGCTGTGACTGTGCTGGTCTGACGGGCCGTGGTGGGAGGATGAGAGCTGAAGGTGTGTGTTGTGTCAGAACCAGCGTGTGAATGTCACCACACCAGTGTGCACGAGGGCAGCCGCAGTGCCGGCTCTGTTCCCTGCCTCCTGCTTAGTCATCCACTCCCAGGATTTCCCAATGTGTCTGTAGGAATATTAGTTACATAAGTGCAACGTTTAATCTCAGTTTATAAATGAATTCGTGCAGCTACAGTCACTGAGTAGTACAATTCACCTTGGACTTCCCACCACGCTGTATGTTCCTGTGAAAATCATTTCCGTTTTAGTTAGGCCTGAATGATTTTAATTATTGGAATACAGAGTTAATGAATATCTTCCCATTGCTGGATTGGAAATTCGGTGCTCCCTGTGACTCTTGCAGGCACATTGGCAATTGAACAGTACCTGCTTCTCCAATTCATCTGACACCCAAACCAGTTTCTGACTGTGTCCGTGTTTTTGAGTGATTTTACCTCTGCTGTTCCATGACCACCTTTAGGAGCTGGAAGGAGATGTTCTAGTCAGTCGGGAAAAGGGGCCATGTCACCATTCCGCACGAGTGCCAAACAGTGCCAAGTGTGGAGGTACCAGGTGTGTGCTTGGTGGCAGAGCCTCTGCTCTGCTGCGTTCCCAGAATACGTGAGCGTTGCCTCAGAGGCCTGGAGCTGCAGGTTGCAGGAGGATGACCTCTTGCAGTGAGGAGGAGTAGGGTGAAATGTGCTCCTCATGGACCCTCCTCTGTGCAGGTTGTTTCTCTTGCTTGGTTCTCTCTCGCTGCGTTGTGCTGATGCTTTCCTGGGAATGTGCACGAGATCCAGGGCAGCTCTCCTGTGTCAGTGGTGCTGTTAAAGGAGGAAAGGAGTTTGTTGGAGAGTAAAACAGGGCCATGTGACGCTTTTTGTAGCTGGAAGCTGTGATCAGAAGAGTTGTAGTGTCATGTGCATGGGAAGTCACCCCTTTGGAAGTCTGTTCTCAAATCCAGGGCTTTTCCACGGAGAGTGGTGTCATGTTCACGTCCTTCTCCAGGACAGAGAAATGGAGCCGTGTGTGGAGTACCCGTGTTGGACACTCACACTTGTGGAGAGCAACCTCGGTGCTCTGCTCCCTGATATATTTTTCCATGTTTTCTGTGTGAAGTGGCTGCACATTGTGGGAGGCTTTTTTTACCCGAGTTTCATCTTTGTTCATGCCACTGTAAAATCATGTGTTTGGTGCCTTCTGTGATGTGTGGTCACAGAGATGTGTATGTGTTGTGGTGCATTTGTTTCCATAACAGTATTTAACTTAGTCATTAGTAGTTTATTTTCCTTTCACTTCACTGCACACAGGTATTTTCTGGAATTGTCTGCAGGGTTAGTTAGGCCTTAAGTCACAGTCCAGTAAATTTCTTGTTAGTAATCAACAAAATGCTTATTTGTAGCAGTGGAAATTTCATTGTTCTGTAGAAGAATAGGATTTGGGTTCTGAGCTAGAGCTGCTTCCCTGGTTTGGTGTCCTGTGTGCAGGGCTGGAGTGAGTGTGAGTGAAAAAAAAACATCTGGAACTCTGTGCTGGCAGCTCAAGTGGGATAGAGTGCTGGGATCAGCTCTGTTGGGAAGCAGAGCAGTGCTCAGTCTTGTGTTTTGGTTGCCTAAATAGTTACAACAGAGCCACAACTTCAGTTAGTGCCCTTCCAAGGTTCCTTTTCTTGTCTCTTCTCCCAGTGACGGGGGTTCACTCCCAGTTTTTAAGGTTACTGGACACTGGATGCGTTTTGGTGCTGTCACTGAGATCTGCACATGTTTGCTGACCCAGAGACTGCCGAGTGTGAAGGCTGTTTGGGAAGGAGCAGCAGGATGGTGACAATACCTGGGAATGGAAGCTCCTGCTCCATGAGACATGATGTGAGCAGGGGGCAGCAGTATTGGCTCTGAGGGAGGCCTGTGGTTTGTCTGCAGTGGCTGATCTGAGCAGCACATGCTCAAAGGAGCTTATCAAGTGCTTCAGTACCTGGTGTGTCCCGTGGATGCTTTTGTCCTCCTGCAGCTGGAGCTCTTGTGGCCTGCTGTCCATCACTGCTGGTGACACTCCAGTGGAATAACAGGATGTTGGCCTATAATCCGTTTTCCGTGCACCTTCTGGGAAGGCAGGAACCTGCCAGAGGGATTGCAGCTAGTCAGCTCGTGGTGTTGATGAGTTCATACAGTTTAAAATGCAGAATTGACTACAGCCTTTCTAATGGACAGTTTTTCCTGCTCCAGTCTCAAGCACCTTTTTCTGTTGGAGCAGCAGGGCCTGACTCTCTGTAATAGCAATGTTTATTTCCTCTCTCTTGTGTCTCCTGTTCCTTTGTGCCATTGGCCAAATCCTGCTAACAGGAGCGTGGCTTCCTGCGTGAAGGGGAGAGGGATAATGCTGTGTTCATCCACAGGGCCTGGGTTTAACCAGGCACAGTGTGGTACCCAAGGGAGAGATTGGCATCTCCTAACTCCTTCTGCTGGTGATGCAGAGACAAGGACTACTCTGTTCCAAACCTAAATGCAGCTGTGAGTCCTACTGCTTCCTGCCCAGCATGGGAAGTTTGAGGAGGAATCCTCAAACACCATGAAAATTGCAGCCCTTCCAGTGCCAGGTCAGGTGTGTGGGATGTGGCAGGAGGAGCAGATGCTGCTCTGCTCTCTACACCAGTTGTTGCCTGTGTGTTTAGTGGTTGTTTTTTTCATTTCGGTTTTCCTTTGCTTGTTGGCTTATGTTGTTGTTTCTTGGGAGGCAGGCTGGGTTCCTCAGGAAGCTGTTTTTGTGAAGGAAATTTAGGTGTGGGAAAGAGACAAAAATTTATTACAAATCGAGGACTTTCCTTCTGCAATTTCAGATTTTGGGCAAAGCCTTGGTGAGTGCTGATTCCAGCTGCTCCTGCAGCTCAGCACTTCACAGGCACAAGTTTCCTGGTGCAGTTTTGACTCTTGGATCGGGACCAGTGACCATGCTGGGAGGGTCTGGAATTACAAGGATTTTCAGCTCATAGCTCTGTGTTGCTGTATGAGTTCTGTTGCAAAGTAAATGTGCGATATATCTGTGAGTTTTGGGGGTACTTGGGTATTGTCAGCATGTAAAAATGCCCTGAATCTGTTAGACATGCTGAAGCAGAGGAAGAGAAATCCTGGGAAAAGGCTTATCAAACCCCTTCACTTGAGAGAAGCACAGCAGAGCTGCTGGGTGAGTGCTGTGCTCTGTGGAAGTGTGTTCTGGGGCAGGGTCTGCTCCAGCTCTGTAAGTCTCATCTGTAAAATGTTAGCTTTTGCTAAGGAATCTGCTCAGTGCCTGATTTTCTAAGGGAATAAAACTCTTTGAGAGCAGTAGTGTGTGCTGTCCCTGCAGCAAGGTGGTTCTCTGAGGGGGAGAATTTCCAGAGTATGGCTTGATTTGGGTTGATTTAGCATTCAAAAACCTGAGCTGTTGGCCATTAGAACTGAAAACAGTTGTAGTTCACCTTGAGATGTGCTGAAGAAAGCCAAGAAGGTAAAGTTCATGCTCTGATGATAAGGTTTATGCAGGCAATGCATCAGCTCAGTTGCTGGTTTCCAACACAATGTGATGCCTCGTATCCAGGATTCCAGGCAGATTTTTTCAGGCAAATGTTGGTTATTCCCACCCTGTTAATCAAGGATCAGGCAATGAGTAATGCAAAGCAAACTACATGCTGGAAGAAAAAGGATAATTTGGTTCAAAAGGCTTTATGCAAAACTGGAGATTCCATGTTGGGAGGGACCTTGGTGTGTCTCTGGTCCCACTGGCTGCCCAACACGGTTGACACAGAGTTCGCATGTTGATCAGCGCTCTCCAGTCAGCTCTGAGAAGCTTGAGGAGTGGCCCATGGGAACCTTCGGGGGTTCAACAAGGCCAAGTGCCAGGTGCAGCACCTGGGATGGGGCAATCCCCTGTATGAATCCAGGCTGGGAATGAAGGGATGCAGAACAGGTTTACTGGTGAGGCACTGGCACATGCTGCCCAGAGCTGCTGTGGCTGCCCCATTCCTGGAAGTGTTCCAGGCCAGGTTGGGTGTGGCTTGGAGCAAACTGGGCTAGTGGAAGGTGTCCCTGCCCATGGCAGGGAGTGGAACTGGATGGGCTTTAAGGTCCCTCCCAACCCAAACCATTCTGGGATCATGTGTGACATTTCCAAAGGCCTTTTAGTTCATTAAGGCCCAATGTTACAGCGAGCACCAAGAAGTGAGATCAGGTGAACTGCGTTTGGGAATTTTAGTTTTTAAGGGATTGACTTGCTCACACAGACATTTCTGTGATCTTGCCAAAACATATCTGGAAAGCAGCCATCAGCCCAAAAGAAAACACCTGTACAAGCTATAAATGAGTGTGAACACCCCGGGCTAACAGCATTTGTGATGCTCTTTGCTCTAACACAGGACCAGGAACATCCAGCTTGGTTTCCTCAGGGTTATGACCGGGTGTACAATTCTGATTGAGTACATGTTCAGGGGATTCTCTAAACATGGCCCAGCTTTGAAGCTGCCCTTTCATGAAGCTCATGCTGAGGTTTTTGAGTGTCTCCCTTGTAGTGCTTAGCGCCAACAAATCATCACCTTACCAGCCTTTATCAGAGGGAAGTATAAGCTGCTTTTAAATATTAGTGTCTTCACTTAGAGGCAGCAGATGTGGGGAGAGTTTGAAGTGAGTGCTTGCTAGGATGAGGGCCTAGGGAGTGTCCCAGGTCTGTGAGGTGTGAGCAGGTTCCCAATGCAGTAGGCAGGGGCAGATATGCTGTCCAACACTGCACCAGAGAGGAGTGTGCTTTCCTGATGGGATTTGGGCTTTTTAGTGTTGTGAAAGAAACTGCCATGTCTGTTTCAGATCCCAAAGAAGAGAAGGAGGAGGAGGAGGAGGAATCTCCAGGCGTGCTGAGCCATGGCTCCCCGGTGGGCCCAGCGCGGCCCAGCCGGGGCTGGCGCAGCAGCAGAACATCCGCTCGCCAGCGCGACGCCGAGAACTCGCGCGCGTCCCGGTCCAAGACTGGCTCCCTGCAGCTCGTCTGCAAGTCAGAGCCGAACACAGACCAGCTGGAGTATGGTACGTGGCATGGAATGCTTGGACAGAGTCAGGGAAAGCTCTGGGGGGACTTGGTGTGTGCGAGCTGCTGAGTGTGCCTGGTGCTGCATGGCCACAGGTACCACTGCCACCAGCACTCCTGGCTCTGAGTGTCCACAGAGGTATCGTCAGAGCTCACTGCAGCCAGCACACTTTGAAACCTAACGGCGACTTTTCCTTTCAGAGGTCACGGAAGAGCATCGGTCTCCAGCTGGAGTCAGGTGGGACACTCATTATTTTCTGGTATTTCTTCCTATGTGGTGTCTGAGGGTGGGAAAACAAGGGCCTGAGTTGTCTGAAAATAAATGCCTGTGTGAAATGATCTGTAGGACAGAGAGCAGTTCTGTTTCATTCGTTCCTGGGCCTTTGCATTTTCAGTGTGGACTGCAGGTGTTGGGAGATACTGATCTGGGCATTGCACCTGGTAGCTTTGTTCCTCTGGGGG
>NW_008660219.1:8286-16066 GCF_000695815.1 Acanthisitta chloris
GCCTGTTCTGGCTGGTTCATGCTCCTCAGCCAGTGCAAGCTGTTAGCTTTCCCCAGTCATGCTGGATGAGGAGATGCTGTGCAATAGTGTGCAGCTAGGGATGGTGCATGAATATCCTTGCAGTAGAGGTCAAACTGTTGCTGCTAAAGTCCTCTGTTCTCCTTTTCTGCCAGCAGCGATGATGATGAGGAGATGCTCATCAGTGAGGAAGAAGTTCCCTTCAAAGATGATCCCAGAGATGAAACCTACAAGCCCCACCTAGAGAAGTATATTGGATGATGTACTTACAGGGGGATTAGGCAAAAATAAATGACATTTTAGCTGAATGAGCTTAGTATGCCCCAAAGCACCTGTGCTAGTGGCTCAGGTGGAATGGGCCTAAATAGTGCTTGCAACTGCCAGGACAGTTGTTCTCTCAGGGACTAAAGCCTTTAGAGCCTTGCTGTCTGCCGAGTGCTTCCTTAATCCTTGTTCAGACTTCTGCTTAGAAGTGGGACTTGAGAGACAGACCTGAACTTCTGGCCAGTTTTTGCTCAAATCTTTGTCAAAAGCAGGCAGTGCTTTTGGTCTAACATGTTGTATTTGTGTCTTTGTAGGGAAGCACCAAAGCAAAGAAGAAAAGCTGCCAAGGGGAAGGAGGAGAAAGAAAGGCAGAAAGAGATTAAAGTGGAAGTGAAAGAAGAGAATGAGTTTCAGGAAGATGAAGAACCACCAAGGAAGTGAGTAAAACTGCAGTTGCATGTGGCAGTGTGTATTTTGCATTCTTGCTGGTGCACAACAGTGTTTTGTTGTGGTTGTTTCCTCCCTTGTCCTCCTCTGGGCCTGAGGGCTGATGGGGCAGCACTGTTTGTCCTGCTTCCTCATGTCTTGCCTGTGTTGGGCCACAAAAAAATCAGACAGTTGGTTTAGTTTAGATTGAGGGGTTTTCTCTCATCCTGTGGTTAGTCGGCCTCCCTGGGTGTGGCCACACAGTGGGGAGTGCTTCAGGGCATCCTTTACAACGGGTTCTGTTGTGATGCTTGAAGTGTTAGATCAGTCTGAGAGGGCAGAGCTCCTGCTGTGTGCCATGGAGCAGACATGGGCATACTTCATACCTGTGTGTCCTAAGTGTGTCCTAAGTCCTTTACCTTTGGGACTAGACTAGAGATCAGGAAAACCAGCTGTGTTCTTCCTTGCTTTGGAGAAGTAAAAGAACAAACCTTTGCTACCTACTCAGTCAGCGGTGCTTTGGGGCAGAGGCTCAACATCTTTGGGTGTGCTGTCACTGCAACTCCTCGTTGAAGCTTTCCTCCTGACTTAACTATGGAGGGAGGTGGTTTTGTGTGTCTGTGTCAAAGCCATTCTTTGGGATAGTGTGAGAGGGGGAAAAGAGGAAAAGGAGCTGTTTTGTCTCTGAGCAATGGAGTGGCCGGGGCTCCCTCTGCTGACCCTGGCAGTGTCGCTTCTCCTGCAAGTTCCTGAGTTGCTGCTGATTTGCAGTGGAGAGGAGTGAGTGGGCTGATATTTTGGGAACGTTTTTGTCTGTTGGAGGCTGCTTCCTGAGGCTTGTGGTTTTGTTGTTTGGATCAGACACTACTTCTGTGCGTAATAAAACCTGTGCCTCTTCTGAGGGCTGGGCTTGAACGCTGAGTGCCTGTTCAGCATGTTCCTGGCATGGGCTTGCCATCAATAAAGATGTCTCAGTAGAGTCTAGAAAAGACACTCATCAATCTACTCTAAGTGTCTCTGCAGCAACGGGATTGAGCTGGCACAATGTCCTGGGCAGAGCTGTTGCATGTAAGCACAGGTCTGCTCAGACAGAGCCTAGATTTTTGTCCTGACAGGTGTATAAGCTGCTGTAGCTAATCCAGAGGACTGTAAAATAGCTGCTGGATCACTAATCCCGTTCTCCCTGGTCATTCAGGTTGGTGTTTTCTCTGTTACCCAACAGAACAGAGGAAGTAAGGTGCTCCATCAGTTCTGGACTGTGTGGGCAAAGTTACATGTTCATAAAAAATGCATTAAGAAATGCATTAGGAAACGGGAAGGGTTGAGAAGACAAACCACATGAAGCATTTATTTCTCTGGAATTCTTCTTCCTCTCAATCTGTCTCCAACTTGCACTCAAGTTTTTTTCTAGAGCTTGCAGTTAATGAGGCAGCAACTTCCTCACTGTCTGCAGCAGAAACTTAGGGGAACAATATCTTGTGTGTTGATGTGCAGCCTGGAAAGGGATCCATTTAATGATAAGGTCACAATTATTTGGCCAGTTTAAAAGAAAAGCTGTGAAGCGTGTGATGCCTGGTTAAGGGTTTTCTGAAGGTATTTCTACGTGCAGCATTTTGGCTGTGACTTCCCTGGTGCGTGCCTGGGTGAGAGTGGTGGGCTGGGACACGGGTGGGTGACCACAAACAGAATGTGTGGTGTGCCAGGCCTGGCAGTAGTCACAGGGCTGCAGCCTGGTGGGGTTGGCAGAGGCAGGGAGGGTTGAGATCTGCCACACGTCACTAAATGTCATGTGCAGAAGAAAGTGTCACCCAGGCACCAGAGGCAGGGGGACCACAGCTCCACTAGGAACAGCCTGCTGCAGATGTGGCAGTTCTGCAAGGTGCAGGGACAATGTGCATGGATTCCTGGTTACTGAACTTCACTAGGGAACCTGCCCATTTATTACAAAAGCATTTATTACAAAAGCTTTTCCTTAGGAGCTCCCCAGGTGTTCATCCTTGGTTTGCCAGAGCTGACTTGCTGGGTGCAGTGTTACTTTTCAGCCTAGCAGAGTTCTGTACTATTTCTTACTAGAACATACCCTTGAAAGTCTCTACCCACTGCTAATGTAAAGAAGCTTCTCTCAGTTCTGTCTCTGTGTCTCTCTTACAGGAGGGGAAGGAGGAGAAAGGATGACAAGAGCCCAAGGCTGCCCAAGAGAAGGTAAGTGAGCTCCACCAGATTCTGTTCTGCAGACTTGTTTGGGTCTTACGTGCAGATCTGGATTGTGCTAAAGCCATCTCTCTTGCACAGTACAGAAATCTGCCTTAAGGGGTTAAAAAGTAAAAACAAGCAGCATGCCTTGTCTTCCCTCTTTTCCTTCCCCCTTCCCCCTGTAGGTGTGGGTTTGATTTGTTCCAACTGAACCAGCCCCCTGCCCACTTCTGAGCTGATCCCTACCTTGGCATTGCCTAGCAGTAAGGTTTTAGGAACTCTGGGTCTTCTCGGGTTTTCCCAGTTCCCAGGAGAGCCCTCAAGTAGTAGTAGAATTGGAGGTGACTCTTGGACAGAGGCTCCCAGACGGCAGTATTGGAGCAGAAATTCTTTGCCCTCGCTTCACTGAGCTGTGCTTGCACTCACTGGTTGTTGTGCTGCTGCCCTGGTGTCAGCCCCTTGTAGAAACATAGAATCACATGGATCATACGTAGAGAATCCATATCTACAGAATCATCTAATCACAGACTCAACCAACCACTCTGTCCCTTTCATTGCTGACTTCTCAGGAAGAAGCCTCCGATACAGTACGTGCGCTGTGAGATGGAAGGCTGTGGCACAGTCCTGGCTCACCCGCGTTACCTGCAGGTCGGTGGAGGTTCCCACTCCCTGAATCTGAGGGTAGGGAAGGGCTGTTTGGAACAGGCAGCTAATCCCCCCCTGGCACTGACACTCCTTCCTGATGCTGTCTCTTTGGGAGACTTAATCAGTTGTGGCCACATACATCTGTCTGGTTGCTGGATGTCCATAGACAATTCACTTTGCAATGGGGTTCAAAGCCTGTGTGTTCATGGTGTGAAGGTGCTGGTCAGTGACTGCCTGCTGAGGGGCTGTGTGGGGTCAGGGTGTCTCAGTTGAGACTGCAAGTGTTTGCTCTTCCTTTTTAGCATCACATAAAATACCAGCACTTATTGAAGAAAAAATATGTGTGTCCCCATCCCTCCTGCGGTCGGCTCTTCCGGCTCCAGAAGCAGCTCTTGCGGCATGCCAAACATCACACAGGTACAGGGGATGGGAAGTGGATACAAACTCCTCCTCAGTCAGTGAACAGAGAGGGGAAAAATGGAAAAGCCTCTAGGATTTCTGGGGACAGTGAAGCCAAGGCAGGTGGCATAGATTCGAAGCAGTAGCAGGGTATTATTTTCTTCCAGATTACCATCTTTTAAGGAAATGAAAGACATAGATTACAGTGGTTTTTAATTCTCCCCCTGGCAAGTATCACTCAGGAGTTCTGTAGAGGAATAAAGCAAGCCAAGCTTTATCCTAATTTGCCAGTCCTTCAGTGTTGGTCAGAGTGGATAATTGGCTCTTAGGAGAGTCTTACTCATGCTTTGCTGTTTGTGATCAACTTCTGCGATGCGCTGGGGGACACCTCCTCCTCTGCTGTGCTTGCTGGCCTCCCAGAACTTCAAGTTCTACTTCTGGCTGGGCAGCTTTACCTGCACCACGTGAGAGCTGGGAAAGGGAGCAGGTCTGTGGGAGAGCAATGCTGCAACTGCACTTGTCTTTTAGATCAAAGGGATTACATCTGCGAGTACTGCGCCCGGGCGTTCAAGAGCTCCCACAACTTGGCGGTGCACCGGATGATCCACACGGGCGAGAAGCCCTTGCAGTGAGTACCTCTGCCTGTCCCTGACTCTGCTGCTCTGAGGGACCCCAGTACACCCCTTTGTGGGTTGCACTGAGCAGTGTCAGCTCTGAAGTTGGGGCTGGAGCCTGCTCCTGGCGTCCTGGCTCTCTAAACACACACCTGTGGGAGTGTTGAGCTGCCCCTTGGATGGTGTCTCAGTGTGGATCTGGGGAATATAAGCCCTCAGCAAATGAAAGCATCAGAGCTAGAGCCTGGGTAACATTCCATTTTAGTGAGCCACCTCAGTTGTCCTGGGCTGTGTCCTTGCTACTGCTGTCCCCCAAAACGTGTGGGGATGTCCCTAACCTCCCCCTTCTCTGCTCCCAGGTGTGAGATCTGTGGATTCACCTGCCGGCAGAAGGCTTCCCTCAACTGGCACATGAAGAAGCACGATGCGGACTCCTTCTACCAGTTCTCCTGCAATATTTGTGGCAAGAAATTTGAGAAGAAGGACAGCGTTGTGGCCCACAAAGCCAAGAGCCACCCCGAGGTGCTTATTGCTGAAGCACTGGCTGCCAACGCGGGTGCCCTGATCACCAGCACCGACATCCTGGGCACCAATCCCGAGGCCATGGCACCACCCACCGATGGGCAGGGCCTTCCACTGCTGCCCGACCCCCTGGGCAGCGCTCCCCCCGCGGATTGCTTGCTGCTGAGCCCCGAGGGGATGCCCAAGCCCTACTGCGGCGGGGCAGAGCGAGTGAGCCTCGTGGCTGATGGCAAGCTCTTCGTGGGCAGCGGCAGCAGCGCCAACCCCGAGGGGCTGGTCATGAACACAGAGATCCTGGGAGCCACCACAGAGGTGCTCATCGAAGATTCAGACTCCACTGGACCCTAGTGGTGGGGGGAGCACCTGGGTGCTGGGACAGTTGGAACTCTGTATTTAAAAGGAAAAGGAAAAAAAAAGAGGAAGCACTTACTGAAAGAGAGGAAAGTTAAACAAAACTTACAATACTAGTAAATAACTGAAGGGTCTGCTCCCCTCCAGCGCGGATCACAGCACATCCTCTTTCTCCCAACCACTTCTCTCTCTCCCACGGCTCCTTTGTGGGAAGGGGCACGTGCTGCCATTACCAGAGCAAGTTGGATTGAGCGACGGATTTCCCCAGGGGAGGGGGCACTGCCGAAACCCTTCGCTCTACCCCAAAGCAGATGCCTTTCTGGCTCCTTGATGTGGCCCCACTGGCAAACTAGAAAGCATTGGATGTGCTCTGGAGAAGTTTCTTAGGACTCCCTCTGCCCCTGGTCCCGACTTCTATGCACCACTGCACTCTGGTCCCTGCAGTGTCCTCCTTCCTCCCGGGGCTAGGAGTTTGGCACTTTAGCCCCTCGGCAGGGTGAGCTGTGAAGCAGCGCACGTCCCGCTCCCACCGCGCTCCCCTGCTGCAGCCCTGGCAGGAAGTGGAGGGAACGCCCTGGCTCATAGATCATGTTTGCTTGGAGAGGCCCGGGGGCTACGGGAGCCCTGCGTGGGAGAGGCAAGGAGGAGCATCCCAGTTTGACGACAGTAATTTGCACTTTGAACATGCTTCGTTTTTGTGTTGTGGTAACAAGATTCCTTATTTATTGATTAAAAAAGGGTCGGTATTCTTTAGTTCTGTTCTTAGGGGCGGGGGTGGAAGGGGTTCAGGCTGTTTCCCAGTAGGCTGCAGTGCAGGGAGCACAGTGAGCCATCCTAACAGCAGCTGGGAGAGCCGAGGTGAAGGCAGCGCTCTGGAGTCAGATGTGTCTCGCAGCTTTTCCAGAGTAGAGGGAGAACCCCTGGAGAAGAGCCTGAGTGCAGTGGGAGTCTCTGCAGCAGCATGGTAGCAGGAGGATGAGGTGAGTGATGGAACAGCTGGCTGTCATCTCCCTCCCTCCCTCCCAGCTCCGGGTGAGCTCCTTGCATTAAATGCCTGTTTTGCCTCCCCCCACTCCCCAGCTTTGTGGGGAAGGACGTTGTTAGCCAGGAACTTGTTCTCGTGACTTGGGACAGTCGTGAGCTGCTTGCTGCTGGGGGATGTGCTCCTCATCCGACTCTGCCTCTCCTCTCCGGGTCTAGACAAAGGCACAGGAGCAGGGACTGGTTATGGTTGTCTCAGGCTTGTTTATCCAAGGCAATAGATTAACATGGGACTAAGGGGCTGTCAGCTTCTCTCCCTCCCCCGTTCTGGGGGAGGGTGTTGTGTGGCTGTGTTCTCAAAGCTTCTCTCCTCTGCACAGACACTTCTGCTTCCCCTGAAACGTGGTGGGTCAGGTGTTGCCTGCCGGTGTAGTTAGGGCAGCTCTGAGTCCTTGGAAAAGTTTACATAGAATAAGATGTGTCTGCTATGGAGACTTGGGGTTTTTTTTGCTCTTCTCTGGAACTTTGTGTGGAAATTCAGTGGCCTTGAATTCGTAGTGGTTTTGGAAGAGGTGAAGAATAACCTGGCTTTTTGTTTGTTTGCTTGTTTTTGGGTTGGGTTTATGTGGTTGGGAGCAGAGCTGAAGTATCTTGTCTGAGCATAGGATCAGCTGAATTGGTCTGTAGCACACAGCAGCTTGGCCAAATCGGGTACCTAGGGTCTGGAAAACGGCAATAAACCATGGAACTTAATTGGAAACTTTTAACAGGAAACTGACTCTGAACACCCACTCTCTCCTGTGCTGCCTAGAAATCCAGCTGTGGCCCAAACACAACGGCTTTTATTGGGCCTTTTGTCCTGGTTTGCCCCCTCCCTCCCTCGTCACACTGATACCTTTGTCAGAGCAAGTTGAAACACCTCTGGTGTTGGGGCGGATCGTGGCTCAACAGTTTGGTGTCTTATGCCCTGGGTGTGGGCATCCCACGTTCTCACACCGTGGCAGCAGCCTGGCTCCCAGGCCTGCGGGCGCTGTGTCCTGCCATGAGATGAGGGCCCAGCATGCCTGATGTCAGGTCTCCTGGGAGGATGCAGGCAGGTCTGCAGTGGAATGGTGTTAAACCAAACCAGTTTCTTCGGTTGGGATGATCCAGTTTCTTGCTTGGATCACATTACTGTGATTTCCATCAGGAAACTTTTGGGTGGCAGCTGGTCCCCTCCCCTTGCCAGCAAAAGAGAAGCAGCACGCTGAGACCAGCAGTTCTCAGCTAGCTCTGATGGTTTCACTCCTGGCAGTGCTTCTGTCCAGGGACACTCAGGGCTGGCCCAGCCATGCTGTGTGGTGGCCTGGCTATTGGCCCCTGGCCAC
>NW_008660219.1:16081-17207 GCF_000695815.1 Acanthisitta chloris
CAGCCCCTGCTGTTGGAGCTGCTGCTCTGCCAGGCCCTGTGCCTGTGGGAGCTGCAGGGTGGGCAGAGCCTTGCACAGAACACTAAGTGGAGAGCTCAGGGCATTGTTGGTCGAGGGGTGGCACTAAATGCTTTTGGGTCAAGGGCTTGCTCACCTTTGGTGACACAGTTCTTGGCACCTGGCTGGCGGGTGAGGGAGGCTGCCTCGGCCTGTGCCCACCCCGAGCAGAACAGGGTTGGCCACTGGCCGTGTTTCTGGGATGCAAATCAAACATCTCCTTTGCTTCCCAGCCCAGACACCTCTGATCCCTGCTGCTCCCCACGTTGTCCTTCCATGACACCTCTTGTAGCTCTCCCTTTTCTTTTTCTGGCTGCAGCCAGGTGCCTGTCTGTCCTCTAACCACAGCCTGCTCGCCCTGACGCAGGAGAGACGTGTAGCTCCCTCCCCACGCCCCTTTAAGCCCTAAAACTGACACAGCCCTCCTGCAGCTCCTCCTCCCCTCGATGTCTCTCCTTCACTCGCATGCAGTTTGCTTCAATAAATTATTGTAGTAGTTTGCAATAAACTTTTTTGTATTTTTTTCCCCTGTATTTATTTTTTTTCCTCCTCCTGGGGAGGGATCGGAGGGGGCACAGGGCCCTTCTGCCACTCTCAGGGCGGTGCCCTGTGTGGGCAGTGCTTTGGGGGCCGTGGGGTGCCAGGCTGGGGCTGGAGGCTCCCTGAGCTTGGCAGTGCCTTCTGCAGTAGCCGTTGGGTGGCAAGAAGGCTGCTGGGTGTATGGGGACCCTCTGTCCTGGGGTGCCCCGGCCAGGCACACTGTGGTGGTCCTGGGAAGCTGCTGTTCAACTCCTGGGTTTTTTCTCCTTCTAATCTGGGTAATACATAACCAAAATAAACATACTGAGGTAAAACCAAACCAACCCAAAGGGCTGTTTTTGTCTTGGTGCATGCAGCTCACCTGTGGGGTGGTCGGTGGTGTCCTGGGGTGGCTGGGAACTCCTCCTGCATCCACCTCCCGTCTAGGACCCCTCGGGGAAGGTGGGGTTAGACCTGGGGGACCCAGTTTAGCCGTGGGGCAGTAAGAGGGGTGGAGGTGGCCGGGACAGACCCTTCTGGCAGGGTTTGG
>NW_008660220.1:0-3153 GCF_000695815.1 Acanthisitta chloris
CCTCGATGCTCCATCACCGCACCATCACTGCCCCATCACTGGCCTATCACCGCTCCATCATCTGGCCCATTGGTGCTCCGTCGCCGCCCCATCACTGCCCCATCACCGCTCCTCCATCGCCACCTCCTCGGTGCTCCATCTCCCCCCCATCACTGCCACCCCCTCAATGCTTCATAGCTGCCCCCTTGCCTCTCCATCTCCACCCCATTGCTGCCCCATCACTGCCCCTTTTCCACTCCATTGCTGCCTCCTCGGCGCTCCATCACCACCCCATCACCGTCCCTATGTCACCCTCTCACAGCTCCATCGCTGCTCCATCACTGTCCCCATCTCCTCCTCCTCAGAACAACTTTTCAGTACCTGAAGGGCCTACAAGGAGCTGGAGAAGGACTCTGTGTTAGGAACTGCAATGATAGGACAAGGGGTAATGAGTTCAAAATGAAGGAGGGAAAGTCTAGGTTGGATGTGTGAAAAAAGTTTTTTACTCTAAGGGTGGTGAGACACTGGCACAGGTTGCCCAGGGATGTGGTGTCTGCCCTGAACCTGAGTGTTCACAGCCAGGTTGGATGAGCCTTGAGCAACCTGCTCTGGTGGGAGGTGTCCCTGCCCAGGGCAGGGGTTGTGACTAGATGATCTGTAACATCCATTCCAAGCCCTAAAATTCTATGATTTTGAAGGTGGTTTATTTTGTTTTGACCAGTGTATGCAAGATAGTTATGGAGGCACCACTGTAATCACAGTATGTGGGTACACTAAAAAAGTAAAACAGGGAACAGGTTTTAGGTGCAAGAACAGTTTCTCAGAAATAATTCAATGCTTTCATGGCTGATGAAAATAAGTATCTTGTTTACTTGCTAGAAATATTTTCAGGAGTTCTTCAGGATTTTTCTTTAAACACAGAGTAAAATGACATGGACTTATATCAGAACTTTAAAATGTGCTAGGATCTCCATAGAAAGAATGTGGGAGTAGATGTTGCAGTGTTAGGGAGATTTCTGCAGCAATCAAGGTTGTTACTGATGGTGACTCACAGGAGTTTGTAATGTACTTTGTGTTCTGTTTTATAAAAAGCTCAGGCTGACAGCAGGGAAGTCTCAGTGTTTATCTGCTGCTGCTGGTTGTCCTCTGGCTTAGCAGGAACCTTCTGGCTGGAGAAGAGATGGTCTGAGAGCAACTGACATTGATCTCCTTCTACAGACTTAATGTTCTGTTTTCGTGTAGGCTGAAATTGAATTTTGATGCATTAGGAATATGCTAAGGACACAGCAGGGAAGAGCTGGATGACTGAAGAAGTGGTGTAAAAGCCTGGGATCACATTCAAGGATACAGAATGATTAGGTACTTTGAGACCAATAACCCAAACTAGAAACTTTGACATTATCTGTTAGAAGAGATTGAGGAAGAGCCTTGGAGTACTCACAAATCATAGGAGGACTGTGAGCTGCCAATACAGCTGCTAAAACAATCAAGTTAGGCCCTCAGATATATTAGATCAAGTATTTCCAGTCAAAGAGGGAAATGTTGGTGCCATTGCAAAAAATCATAGCAGTTCAGTTTTGGTTAGTCATGTTCAAGAAATTGAATTCCAGCTGGGACAAGTTAGGTCTTACACCACTAGAATGATCAGAAAAATGGAGGTGAAATGTAAAATGACAAAAAGTGACAATTATGTCTATTTGTCTCAGAATCATGGAATCGCCAAGGTTGGAGGAGACCTCTAAGATCACCAAGTCCAACCATTAACCTGTCACTACTGGAACCACTAAACCCTAAACCAGATCCTCCAGTGCCAGACCCAGATGCCTCTCAAACGCTTCCAGGGATGGTGACTGCACCACCTCCCTGGGCAACCTATTCCACTGCTTGACCAAAGAAAGCAGTATAGAGAAATTATGTTTATTTTATGGTAAAGATGTTGGGGTTTTTTAACCTCTGCTTTACCCTCCATTCCTACCTTATTCTGTGCTTTCATGCAGAATTTCGAGGTATTTCTATTTTGCATTGACTTTTGTGCAATTTAAGACTAAATACCTGATCACTGAGAGACTATGAAATTCCTGATTTCCTGCCCTTCATATTCTTCTATGTGCACAGGCCTTGTCAATCCAGAACTCAGTGGGTGCATCTCTTTTCTCAATGAATACATCACAAGAGTGTCCTGAGAACGAGACTTTTATTCTTTTTTGCTGCAGGTTCCAAAGCAACATTTATTTTCTTAATGTTCTTAAGATGTAAAACATACAAAATTGTTATAAAAATCAAATAAGTGGAAGAATAAAGTAGACAGGATTGCTATAATTGAGAATTAGATGATAAAGTATTAAGTTTGCATCAGCAGGCTGTGTCTTGTTGCATTGGAGACGATGAATGACACATGCTGACGCTGAATATAGTAAATAAAATATACTTCCACTGAATTTAACTGGAGTAGAGAGAGTTTGGTGCTGAGCTCTTTCCAAAATTTTCTTTGAAGTCAAGAGGAGTTTCCTCTTTAGAAGATCCAGTCAGTAGACTCATGCCAATTTTTCAGTCAGGTATTTTATACGCTGCAGAATAAGAGCTTAGCAACACTGAAGAGAGATAGTCCAAAAGGGCTAAGTAATTGGACCATAAGAGGTGCCAGACAGGATGTTAGAAGTTAAGAGGCTGACAATAAAGTGTAAGTTTGACCTAAATGGAGTCACTGACTTTTAGTTCTTTTGTGCCATTGGTCTGTAAATAGTGCAAAGATAACAGGAGCTTTTTAATTGATACAGATTTATGCTATACTAGGATTATTAAGTGAGTTTAGAACTTTATAATAAAGCTGGGAATGCTGTAAAGGATTTTACAGATCTTGCTCTGCAAATTTGGGAATTAAAAAACCCACAGGAAATTTCTGCTCAGACCCAACATCTGTTTTTTTGGTGAGATCCCATTTTTTACTTTTCCCACCTCCATCTCCTTCAAAGCCTACATATGGGCACAGTGATGTTCATTTCCTCACATGCCAGCTCAAGGAAAAGGATTAATTTCAGGCACCCCATGTGTCTAATCATCATTTTAAAATTCATACATCTTGAGGTCATTCTTACTTCATTTTCTCATTGCTTTGGATTAGAGTGGAAATAAGTGAATTGCCTAAGACCAACTAGATCCAAATTTAATTCCTGC
>NW_008660220.1:3178-19054 GCF_000695815.1 Acanthisitta chloris
TTTTAATAAGGATTTTATTTACAATTTGTGGATCTTCTGTCTTCTAGCTTTGATAAGGAGATCTTACAAGTACCTACTGTAAGACTTACCAGTTGGTCAGACATAGAATTTTCCATAAAGCAAAGTATTTACTACTCCTAATGAAGCAAATTTTGTGTCTTTGAACTGTCTGATGTGGTGACTAAAAAAGCAGAAGTAACAGTTGCCTCTATAGTATTTAGTATCACACTTTAGTTTGGTCTTTTTTTTGGCTTAGACTTGGCTTAATGATGGAATGTTGGGTACCAAGGATGAAATTGCACATTTTTCTCTTTGTTTTGATGATAAGTCCCTTTTTTTGTGCTTCTGAGGATAAAGGTAGCTCCAGTTGTTGCAGCATCTCAGTTGACAGATTCAGTTGTCTATGAAAATGTGTGTTTGAAATTTATATGTGAATATCATGCAATAAGAAACTGGTGTGGTGTAGCTACAGTCCAGAGATAAATCTGAGATGAGTTCTTGTCATCTTCTGTTCTTTCACAACATAAATATTGGAGGTGTTTAAATAAGGTGATGATTCTCTGAAATTTTAGGAATTGAAGGTTATTGAGAGTGTTCAATGTGTCAAGTGTGGGAGAAATTATGTTTAAAGAAACTGTTGGGGACTTCAAAAAAGTAATTGTTTAGTACTTCAGGCTGTGTTGAACTCTTTTCTGTTGTTTAGCTCTCATTTAATTAACAAAAGTGAAATATTTTCTCTAGCATTCTTCTTTTCCTCCAGATATGTATTTAAAAAGACAGATGAAGTATGGAAGACAAATGTGTATTAAAGATAGTTCATGGTATTGTGAACTTGCTGGGGAATAATTCAGATTAGATGTTGGGAAAATTTTTTTTCACTGTTAAGAGTGGTCAGGCACTGAAATAGGTTGTCCAGGGAGGTGGTGGAGTCACCATCCCTGGAAGTGTTTAAGAGGTGTCTGGAGGATCTGGTTTAGGGTTTAGGGATTCCATCAGTGACAGGTTAATGGTTGGACTTGATGATCTTAGAGGTCTTCTCTAACCTTGATGGTTCTATGATTCTATTCTATGATAATATGTGCCACTTTATAATGTGTGCCAGTGCACATGATGATGCAGGTGTGGACCTTCATCCAGTGTAATGAAGTATTATGTGCTCAGTAATGTTCCTCAATTAACTGAACCTGAGAGAATACTAGAACAGAAAAATATTAATTTTAAGAGTGTGAATAAAAATCTATCAGGCAGAAGTTTGTAGAAAAATGTTCTCCCTGACTATCTAATCCATCCATCATCTGTCACATAGGAAAATTCATCAGGATTTTGAGACTCTCAGAAAAGTTACTTTATTAGTTGATGTGAAATTTCTGAGATAAGAGCATAATCCATATCTGACTTTCATACTGTTCTAAATACCTGCAAAGCAAATACAGCATTTTTGCTTTTCAACAAAAGGGAAACATTTTATTACTGCCATGTGGATGTACACTTGTAGAGCCATTTGGGGGCAGAAATGTCAAAGTGGCACACACACTTTAAAACTAAGCAATGCAGTGGAGATGAGAGGCTTTTTTCTATTTTGTAGTATGTTCATAGTGACATAACTTGCAATGAATAATACAAATTACATTAAATACAGAATCACAGAATCAGTCAGGTTGGAAGGGACCACAATGGATCATCTTGTCCAGCCTTCCTACTCCAGCAGGTACAGCCTAGAGCACACGGCTCAGGGTTGTGTCCAGGCAGTTCTTGAATACTTCTAGTGGGGGAGAATCCACGACCTCTCTGGGCAATCTGTTCAGTACTCAGTGACTGCACAGGAAAGAAGTTCTTCCTCATATTCAGGTGGAACTTCCTGGGCATCAATTTTTGCTGTTCCCTCTTGTTTTATTGGTTTCCACGAGCAAGAAGAGTCTGATCCATCTTCTTGGTACTTCCCATTCTTGTATTGAATACATTAATGAGGTCAGTAAGAGATTATGAACCAGATACAGATATTATTATCTGATTTTTGATCAATCTCTCTCTTCAAAGGAACCAGAAAACTGATACATGCCTGATTTACATTTCAAGGAAGTACTTCCAGGGACAGTTTTAAGGGTTGCCTTTCAAACTTAAGGTATTAGAGTTGGAAGTAATAGCTCATGACTTTTCAGGCCTTTACTGGGTTAGACATAATAATAAATGGTGAGAGTTTTAATCATAGTTTGGGACAAAAAAATTGCAAAAGATTAAAAAGATATTGCAGGAGATAAGAAGGAAATTATATTTACTGTCAGAATGTTGTTGTAGCTGATATTATTTTTAGACAATTCCCTTGTTAAATTGAGATTTATTTTAAGGTTTCGTGTAAATGAATGAAAGTTGCTCCAATTGTTGTATCACACTTGTATTTATTTGGATTAAATATTCTTATGAGAGTAATTCTCAGCAGCTTTTTGTGACAAAACCACAGATTTATTATATGCAAAAACTGCTAGAAGGTGCCCTGGTAAAATAACTGTGTTGGGTAGACATTTCTTCTTTGTTTGAGTGGTGGTTTTTTTTGTCCACAGATGTTAGCTGTTTTGTATGGGAATAAAGGTGTTAGTTTATGAGTTTCTTGGAAAAAGAAGTTTAAAGGCTTTGAATGCATGAGATGTGTGGACTGAAGCGCCAGAGGACATTGGTGGAATGTTAGGTGAAACCCATAGGGAAATAATCCAACAGCAGCATCTGGAAAGGAACTGTATGTGGCTTTAGGGCTTACTTTTAATGCAAGTAGTTAAGATGAGATTAAATATAGGTGTTAGTATGTGAGAAATGGGGGAGCAAGGTAAGTGATGAAGGTATATCATGTGGAACACTGGGATTAGGAGAAAGATTTAGCAGAATCCGCAGGTGATCACAGATGAATTTTTAAAACCCTGGAAACATAATTTGAATTGAACTATATATTGGCTTCATATAAAGTGAAACAACTTACATGAAGATTTTACTGGGGAAAGAGAAGACAGAGGATAGGCAAGTTCCTGGGCCTTGCCATGTCTCACTTTTGCCTGAATGGGATGAAAAAATGGAAAGTTAAGCTCCTAAGCCAGCTGGCTGTTGGCTCTGCAGAGAGGAATCAACTGGTGACTGAGAATTTTCTCCCCACCACTTTTTGATATTTGTGACTTGATTATGTTTCCTGAGCACACTTTTCTGGTGCCACGTGGGATGCCCTAAGGTAGCTGAGATGGCTTATAGGGTTGGCAGATATCAAACAGGATTTATGGGAGACCTGGGCCCTCTGGCACAATAGCTGGAAGTCAAGTGGGATGGATCTCAAATGCACTAGGTGCCTGTAATAGCTCATCTGACTTGTGCCCTTACTGCTTAGCTGAGCTGTTTCACAGAATCATCAAGGTTGGAGGAGACCTCTAAGATCATCCAGTCCAACCATTAACCTGTCACTGCTGGAACCCCTAAACCCTAAACCAGATCCTCCAGTGTCAGAGCCAGACACACTCTTTAATGTGCTTTTGGCTATTGCTGACAGCTTGATCCAGCTGGCCATGTTTCCTTGCTGATGGCATTTAAGATATACTAAAATATGCTACTTTACCTTCAGCTGCCAAAAAGGCATAGGGCCTGTCTCCTGGCTGGTGTCTTTAGGGAACCTTAAGACATCTTAGGTGAATATATAAATTGACTGTAAATTGATAATCTTAGAGGTCTCCTCCAACCTTAATGATTCTATGATCTATCATCAGAGTTTGGAACAATCCTTCAGTCAAAATCATGTGTCCCAGTGAAATGAAAGTACAGCTAATGGTAGCACTGTTAGATATTTTTTATAAATTTTGTGCTCAGTCCACACTGGTCTTATTACCAATTCTGCAATATTTCTTTCTCATCTGTTATGCTTTGTATTATCCAGAATATGGAGGCTTTAAAAAAAACCTTCCTTAATGTGTGAAGACTAAAAGCAATAGAAAATTAAGAAATGCCATGATTCATTTTGCCATGACAACCTTTAATCTTCTCAAATATTCCAAAATTATATGTTCCCAGTTGAATTTTGTCTTTATCGTATTTCTTCCAGTGTTAGTCCATTTTCTCCAACTTGTTCTTTTACCTTTGCATGATTAGAACGTGTCAAAGTCTTATTACATTACTCTTGAATGCAATAAATTGGAAATTTAGCCAGTTCAGCAGAATCACAGAATCATCAAGGTTAGAGGAGACCTCTAAGATCACAGAGTCCAACCATTAGCCTGACCAGAAGATGTGACATATTATGAGTTCTTTTTAATAAGCTCATAGAAACTGGCAATTCATTTTAAATGTTCATTCTTAAAATAAGGCAAATGAAACTGAATGAAATTAAATTTTTAATGCCTTTAATTCTGACCAGTTAAAGGGCAGAAACTTATATTCTTTAAATATGCTCAGATTTGTCTGATTTCTTTGTGAAAATGGAGCATTATTATAGCATCAAGAATAGTGTAGCATGCAAGATATCATAGTTTCTTTCCTATTACTGAGAAATTATTATGGTAGCACTTTGCAGATGTTATTTTTCTAAAGGCATTTATGAATTTTAAATTCTCTTGAAGGATTAGTTACCAACAGTGGTGAAATAAATAACCACTAAACTAGTGTAATCTTTATCAGTGCCTTTTGGGAAGAGAGCTATGGAAAACATAGTGGTGGGTCACCTGTATTTGAATTAAAGATTTACTTGATCTTTTAGGCACTGCTTTTGGACACACAAGGTGATTTTGATTACAGTAATAATAGAGAATAGTCAATTTGCTTCCAACGTTTTGCTTGATTTCATAAAGATCTATACATAACTCACTTTTATGGACAATGAGATATTTAAAGAGGCTTATCTGATCAGGTGGATGATCTGGGTTGTCAGTCTATTTTTTTTCCTCCTCACTGATATCCCAAAGTATTATATAGGGAAAATTACTTTCACATGGTGGATTTGTAAGGATGATCATGCCTCTGTTTTTTCAATGTGTGTGGAAAAACACCACTCTTTCTTCCTTCTAGAATCCTGTCGTTTGCCTTGCCTGTAAAACACCATACACACCATAATACTATTACCATAAATAATAGTAAAGGAAAGTGTGGGAGGTTTTGGCTCCAGAGCCATCAGTATGCTGTTGATCTCTGTTCTCTGTATCCTTTTCATCCAGCCCAGGTGGCAGAGTATAATTGCTTTTCCAGACTTTGACCAAGATAGGGATATGGATGAAAGTGAGTTGGCTGCAAATCAACTTGGTTAATGGAGAAATGCTGTTTGTTAGCCAAGGGAAGCATTCAGGGAAGTAGAAAAAGGTAATGTATACACCATGTCCTGAAAATACATTTTTAATTTCTGCTGAAGTGACTGGTTGTGTTGGCCTCCTGCTAATAAGAGAGGTCTCTAGTAGCATTTATTATTAATGATTCCATTGTAACACAAGTCTAACTGTGGCTGTCTATGTCTCTGCTACCACCTGACTCTAGCAATACTCATTGTTTTGCAAGTTATCAAAAATTACCTGTAACTACAGCACATCTCTCTGCTTTTAGGTTGCATGAAGTATTAATAGTTAATTGAATTCCCTTATGTTTAAAATCATATTTCTCCTGTTTCCATATGAATGGCTTTTATTGTAAACAGCTCTGCAAAAATTGAAGAAGTGTGCTAGCAGGTTATATTAGAATTTAACAATTAATGGAAACGACAGTAGAAATATTAGAGCTATTGCTTCACAATAGAAATCTCTACAGTGAATTCTCAGTCAGTTCAGATGATCTCCTGATATATGTGAATCACTACTCTTTCACACAAGACCTCTAATAAAAATTGCAAGTACAAATTAAATGTTAAAAGGTGGACTAAAATAATACCTGTAGGTTTAAGTCTCAGTATAACAGACACATAGACACACTGGACCAGATGCAGCAAAGAGCATCCATGAAGATCAGGAATTGATTGGAGTATCTGTTATATGAGAAAATACTGAGAAAACTGAGAGTCTTTAGAGAAGAGAAGGCTTCTCTCTTTCCCAGAGAAAGGAAGGCTCAGGGGGATCTTAGGATCTTATTGCACAAATACTTAGTGAGATGAATAAAGAAGACAAATCATCGACAGGACAGGACTGGAGAAAGGAAGGCTCAGGGGGATCTTATTGATATGCACAAATACTTAGTGAGATGAATAAAGAAGACAAATCATCGACAGGACAGAGGCAATAGGCACAAACTGAGTACAATAAATTCCGTTTAAAGATCCGAAAAGCCATTTTCTGTGAGGGTGGTCACCACTGGAACAGGTTGCCCAGGAATCTCCATCCCTGGAGGTACTCATGACCCAACTGAACATGGTTCTGCACAACCTGCTTCAGTTGACCCTGCTCTGAGCAGGAGTGGTTGGACTGGGTGATCTCCAGAGGTCGCTTCAGACTGCAACAATTTTTTGGTTTATTTCAGAGAAGTTAACTCTGTATTTAAGTGATTTTATTCTGTAATGAATGACTTAAATTTTATATTTTACTCTTCTATGAAGATTCTCCAGCTGATTAAATTATTTTTGAAGTGGGAAGTTCAAATCTAGACATAGTATTTTTACTCATTAAGTGCCAGACTGCAGTTTTCCTTCTGGTGTCCCTGTTTATAGCCTAAGATCAGATTTGCTGTTTCATTTTCCTATTTTGTTTGTGTTGTTTTCTTCTTGAGAGGATGAGATGATGGTGCTATTGACTCATTTTCAGTTTGTTGTTTTACTATCTCAGTCCTTTCCTGTAGAGCTGTTTAGTCAGGTACTTTTTATCCTGAACTTTACAAAAAAATTTTTTTTTGAATGGTCAAAATTATGAGAATGGAGAAATAGCTATGATATAACTTGTAAAGACAACCTGCAAAAATTATTCTAATCAGTCAGCATCAGATACAATATGTGTAGTTCTAAGTGTTGTCTTATGTATTGCTTTTATTGAACTCCATTTAATATGCCCATGGAATTTGACCTCTAGTCCTGTTGTCTAAAGCACTTGCAACTGCTTTGCTTGTGGTATTTCTGTGTAACCATTCAGGTCGTGAATATGCAGTGATACCATAACAAAACTTTACTTGATGAAAGATTCTCAAGGGCTGATGAGGTTTTTGGCTAGTCATGGCTCATTCCTGGCTACTGTTCTCCCAGTGATCATATCAGCAGCATACAGCAGAAGTTCTAGGATGAATACTCAGCTTATCTTTACCGTGGGATATTCACCAGGTGTGTCCCAATGTTTTCTGAATATCTCTACTTGATATCTCACAGGTGGATCTTCTCCATTTTCCCCCTAGTTAATTTGGGAATGAATATGTCTTTTATCTGCCTTCTAGTACTGTGAACTAAATAAATAAATCTCTGTAATGCCATTTCAATCATTATTTGATTATGCATTAGAATTTTAATTTCTTCCTGTTTATTTCCTCTATATCTTGTAAAGTTTGGAGGCATCTATGTGTTCAGAAGATTGACCACTGTTTTCCTTTGTTCTTCCAGAAATCATGTTATTTATCTCAGAGTCTTCTCCCAGTTTTGGGGCATATGTCCATGTCACTGCAGATATAGATAGGGAATTCTGATGCCACCTCCCTGCTGATCCTGGTGGAAAACCACTCTGCTGATTAACTCTTCCTTGTACCAGACAGAACTACCTTTGTCCTGTTGTCCTCTGTGCCAGAACACCACCTTGTGGAAAAGGAAAGCAGAGCTTCGTCTTTGGTTAGAAAGATTGAAAAGACCTGAACCTCCAGATTCTTCTCTTTTACTTTTGGGTCCTTTCAGTTACTTTTGAGCAGCTCTGGGAAATATTTGCCAGTGCTATTTCTGCCCATATGAATGAACCACATGGAGTAAAAATCAGAAGGCTGAAGGAAACTCAGCACCTTTACTATAAGTAGTGAAGCAGTGACAGAGCTTAAAAAAGTGTGTTTAGATAATTTGATTACATTTATGGTCGTATTAAGAAAGTTATACTGCTCTAATTAAGGGTTACTAGTATTTTCTGTAATAAACTTGAATTTTCAGCTATTTATAGTTGAGGAAAAATGTTTCCATGCAGAAATTTGGCATTCAGAGGCTCAGGCTGAATGGTTTGGTTTTCCTTTTTCTATTTTTTTAAAAAATACTCTTTGGCTGCATTCTGTTTTGAGGGAGGCAGGTTTTCTGTGTGGTTTTATATGCTTTTTGTTCTCCCTTGGCAAGGCTCGATACATGGAAAAACAAATTTTCCAGGCTCTTAGGCTTTTATGTCAACTATTTCCTTTTTGATATATAAAACACGAGACTTTGGTAGCCATTACTTTTTAACAGAGACACTGTATAATTCAATAAGCAGTCACCCCTAAGTATTTACCATAACTACTCTTTATATTTTGTTGCATAAAAATATTTCATATAGTTCAATTTAGTCAATATATTTTCTGAAAGTAAATGTTTTGCCTGACACGGTTAGTGTCAAATGTAAGTACTTGTGTATTTCTGCTAAGTTCACCTTTTTTTTTTTTTGATTCTCCTAAAACATAAATACTGCTTTTCATTTTTCTATTTATTTCTATTTATATTTTCTATTTAAGCTCATTAATGCTACATTTTAAGGTGCTGAAATTCTCTAAATTTGTCTTTTTTGTCGGTTCTGAAAATCCTTCTTTTTACCCCAGGGTGTGGTGCTCACTCCAGTGAGAACATGGAGAACTCAGCCCCTCAATTCATGAAGCCCAAATCCTGACTAAAGTCTCATGCCATCCAGAGAGTAAAAAGAGAGGTGTATAAAGTCTGCCTAAGTTCTTAAAGGCTTCAGACTGTTCTGTGCATTTGAAGCTTTCCCAGTGAATGCAGAAGGCATTGAGCCTGCACAGAATGTGACCAGTGGCTCAGGTGACTTCTCAGATGTGATTTTAGTGATGCCCAAATATTCTGCAAGTGTGACGCTGTGATCAGAAAATTCCCCATAAAGCAGAGAGTCCTTATTCTTTCCAACAGCATTGTCAAGTACATATTTCTGCCTTGAAAGAATGTTCCATTAGCTAGTTACCAAGTACTCATTCACAGGACAGGTGTAATTCAGGTGAAGAGGTTCTCCTTTAGTCCTCTGATTCAACTTCACAGAATCACAGAATAATCAGAGCTGGAAGGGACCCTTGAGGATCATCCAGTCCAACTCCTGCCCTGCACAGACATCCCTGACAGTCACACCCTGTGCTGAGAGCATTGGCCAAACACCTCTGGAGCTCTGTCAGCCTTGGGGCTGTGACACTGCCCTGGGAGCTGTTCAGTGCCCAAACACCTCTGGGGAAGAAACATTTTGGGCCACACAGTAGAAAAATGATGGAGTCATACTAGCAGAAGATGATACATGTACTTTTATAGTCTCCAATTTGTTTTTGAGCTTTATCCAGTGGTTATGGACTGTAAAACGTGTAAGTACTACACAGTCTGTGTACTCTGTCTCTGACTTGCTTGTTATCTGAGCTTCAGCAATGTAGCGTGAGAGAAATTATTAGTCATGCTAGGGAGATGCATGATCAGAACAGAATTTGTGAAATGAATAAGAAAGTGGCTAAGGAGAAAAGAAGAGGTAATGCTGAAAGCAGATTTATTGGGTCAACAAGGTGTTTCTAGTGGAGTTCCTCCATGTTTTTTTAAAATATGATTTTTCTGTAGCACTAACTCAATTTTTTGAGATATGTTTTGTTAGAACAAGGTAATCATTGAATCATTAAGGTTGGAGGAGACCTCTAAGATCATTGAGTCCAACCACTAACCTGTCACTGCTAGAACCACTAAAACCTAAACAGAATCCTCCAGTGCCACATCAGACACCTCTGAAACACCTCCAGGAATGGTGACTGCACCACCTCCCTGGGCAATATCCCAGTGCTGAACACCACAACAGGGAAAACATTTCTCCTCACATCTAATCTGACTCTCCCCTGTCTCAGCTCAAGGCCATTCTCTCTAGTCCTCTCCCTGCAGCCTTAGCAGGTAAGATCATCCCTCACCTCTCTCCAACCCCTGTCAGGTGTTAATGATGTTACTCCAAGCATTTTCACCAGAAAATGTCAAGATGGTAAGATCTGCTGATGACAGAAAACAGGAGGCATTTTCAGTATCACACTGGGTGCCACACAGGCAGAACAGAGTGACCCTGAAGACAGGAACACTCAGTTTACTATAGATAAAACGAGATGAAATACAATGCAAAGTAAGACTCTTCTGGACTCAGAGCCAAGAAGTTTACTCTAAGCTGTTCATCAGCTTGAAGAGTGTAAGGATTTGTCTGTAGTACTGCTTTGAGTTTCAACTATGTGGCCCTTGTAGGAGTCATCCCATAAGTGATTCACAATGTTGTGTTCAAGAACAATGAATTCAAGCTGGGACTGACTAGTGGACAGGAATGCTATAGAGAAAATCAGGGGGTGAAAGGCCTGGACTGCGGCTCAAAGAGGTTGTATGCCTGTCATATCACAGATGGAGAACAAACCCCAATATTTGAATGCCTTTCTGCAATGTCCCTTCCAAACTTCTGTACCCTATGAAATCCAAGGGCTGTGGACATCACCTGAGTGGTTGTGTGATTGGCCACTGCACGTGCTGTAGCTGTGTGAACTGTTCTGTAAAGACAGGTACAGCTCTGATTGATTTCCACAAAAGTTTTGCCACAGTAGGAAGTGAATAGGATTTACAAGATTTGGCCTAGAAATTGGACAGTTTTGCCATCAAAGTTTTATGGACATTTTTCATGCTCTAAATGAAGTTTTGGTTCACATCATCTATTTTAGCTCCTTTTTTATTTTCCAGTCACAGCTTTACTCATAGCACAGCTGTGGCATTTGTCTTGCAACAAGAAGGATCTGATAATCATGAAATAACCCAGATTTATGCCTGTAGTGCTGAAGCAGTGCCATATTTGTGAAAATAACTTAAGAGAAACAATATGCAGCAGATGTAAAGGTTTTACCTTCACATTTAAGTAGGTTTATACTGTCAGCGAGTGTGGGCTTAGCACAGCCTGACAGAGTTTTTAACTTGCCAGATGTTCCACGTGATCAAATAGATACTATACAGCTGTTTCCCATTCTTTTTACTGAACCCAGATAAATACACAGTAACTGCTCTGAAATATGTTTATTGCATTTTGGCAAGTACTGCAGAGAGCTACCCACGGGCACCAAGAATGCAGGGAGAAACCAAAGGTGCTCACAGGAATTCTCATTTTCCATTACTGTGAGGAGAAATTAGCAGCTGTTTGATTGAAACAACCCTGATGATACCAGCCAGGGAGGGATGAAATAAGGTGTTTTTTTCATTTGGTTGTGGATGGTGTGAGATTAGTGGCTGTGTTTGTGCTCTGCAGGAGTGACTCTGGTCTGGGTGAGCTGTGACTCCCAGGGTGGGACCTGTCTGCCTGTGCTGACAGTGTTGTCCTTCCAGGGGTGCTATACTCCAGGAGAGATGATGGTGCAGTGGAGCAGCCATCCCACCAGTACCTCACACTCCTCTCAGCTCAGGCTTTCAACACTGGAATGGAGAACTGGTTTGGCTTCTGTATTCAGTGCAATACAGAAAACAGGACATCTCCAGGGCTCCTGGCAAGGCTGCCCATGTCCCTCCTGTCCACTCCTCCAGGCACAGGCAGCATCCCCCAGGTTGGCCATGGGATGTGTTTTCAAAGACACACAGCTTTTGGAGGTCAATCTAGCCAACTGCTCTGAACTGTTTCAGGGCTTAGAGGTACATTAACTGCCATACCTGTCAATGTGATTCAAAAACAGAGCAGATAAATTATTATCAAAAAGGAAGTTTCATTTCCCTTCACCTGCTTTTTTGATCTCATTTCTCCTTCCTCCCCCTCTAGTTCCCCATGCTCTCCTTAGCCCTTTGACCTTACTGCTGCCTTCCTTCCCTCCTGTCACCATCAGCCTCCTGCCTTTCCAGAGCTACTCTTACACCAGAAAATTCTTTTTCTTCTTACCTACCAGAGACCTTCCTTGCTCTCCTTTAAACCCTTTTTTAAATCCTTCATCTTCAGTCAGAGGAATTGTTTTCACCTTTCATTAATCATCTCTTCAACATTTTTTGACTGCCATGTTCTTCTGGGATTTATAGCCTAGTCTTGCAAACATTTACAGAGAATTAACTGTCTTGTTGTACTGAGAACATTCAGTTAGAAGTTTGGAGGACCAGATAATTTGTTGAGAAGATGTTGGAAATGGGAATATTTCTCACTGTAAAGCACAGTGTCCATTTATGGTTCTATACACATTTTTATAATAAACATTTGTGGCCTCAGAGAAGCAGTGGAACATTCACTCAGCAAACTTCTGCTGTTAACTTTTATTCCCTAACTCAAGGTGTGGAACATGTTCTCACAGATTTTTAAATGCCCTGAGCAACCTTAATGCTGACAATATGACTTTACAGCCAGAATCATGAGAGGACAATTGCAAGCTGTACCTTTGGTCTTGGTGACCTTCACTGTTTTATGTTTCAGTATTGATTTTTATTTCAGGAACCTCAAGCATCTGGTCTGCCTGAGTACATAAAGATTGTAGAAGTTGGGCCAAGGGATGGATTACAAAATGAAAAGGTAATTTTTCCTCTTTTTTTTCTTTTTTTTTTTTCCCCTTTGACATGGTTATCAGTGTTATTTTCATTATTTGGAACATGTATTAACTGCTGATTATGCTTCTTCCATGTCATACTATAAATGTATCTATTTCTTTTCATATTAATAACTGTTTTCTATATTAGAATAAAACTACATTCTTATTTACCCAAATTTTAAGTCATATAATTTCTTCCTATACTAGGCTAACTTGCCTTTCTGTTACTTTTTTGTCAGTCAATAACATTGTGTCATGACATAACTGGTAAACACCATGAAACTGGACACAATACTCCAGGTGTGGCCTCCCCAGGGCTGAGTAGAGAGGTAGGATCACCTCTATCAGTTACACAGAAGTTGTTCCTTGCCTGATGGATGGAAAATGGAGTAGGATCATGTATACTGCCTAGTGTTTCCCTTATGCAGTAGCTCCCTACTGTCAGGAAATAGTAGAATTTTAGTAAAATATGTGACTATATTATGTACCGAGAACATTTCACTTAGAAAAATTTCTTACGTAATACTTTACTAAAGTATGTCTCCATCTCTATAGGTGATAGTCCCAACTGATATCAAAATTGAGCTAATCAACCAGCTCTCCAAAACAGGCCTGCCTGCAATAGAAGTGACCAGTTTTGTTTCATCCAAATGGGTGCCTCAGGTAGGTAAAATCAGCATCATTCAGAACTTCTTCAATTTAAATGCCATTCTATTTCTTTATATAACATTCAGTTGCAAGTAAAGGTTTGGAAAGGTGACACATCATTAATACATTTTAATGTTGTTCCTACTTCTTTTCTGCTCTTCTAAAACATACAGTCATTGACGCAAGAAAGAAAAGTAGCATATCTTATTTTCTTTTCCCTTAAATGAAATTTAAATTTCCACATTTGTCAATGTGTTTGAAAGATCTAAATTTGGGACTTTTGTATATGCAATAGCAGTTATGCACGTTACTTATTTTGCAGCTCTAGGACGAGACCAGCAGCCAGGCTGAGTTTTGATGAATCATAATAATTTGCTCATTATTTTTCCACAAGTAATGTTTACATTTGGGACAATTCAGCAGAAATCCTAGCCTTTCTGAAATCAGCAGCAAAAACTGGAGTGGCATTAGAATCATAGAATAATACAATTCAGGGGTTGGAATGGACCTTATAGATCATCTAGTCCCAACCCCTGCCCTGGGCAGGGACACCTCCCACCAGAGCAGGTTGCTCAAGGCTCATCCAACCTGGCTGTGAACACTGCCAGGGTTGGGGCAGCCACAGCCTCCCTGGGCAACCTGGGACAGGGTCTCACCACCAGAACAGGGAAAAGCTTTTTTTCTCATATCCAACCTAGACTTCCCTCCTTCAGTTTGAACCCATTGCCCCTTGTCCTAACATTGCAGTTCCTAACACAGAGTCCCTCTCTGGCTCTTGTAGCCCCTTCATACACTGGAAGGTTGCTCTGAGGTCTCCACACAACCTTCTCTTCTCCAGGCTGAACAGCCCCAACTCCCTCAGCCTGTCCTCACAGGGAGATGCTCCATTAGGACTGCCAGGTTTTCATTGGAGATTTGACACTGCAAATTCAGGCTTAGTCCTGAAGTATCCTGTGTAGCTCCTGTTTGTGTAAATTAATTATTCCCTGCAAATGAGGAAGTAGGTCAACACTTGTCTATGTAATTTAAACTAGTTTCAAGAAATTGACACTTGTTTGCACAAAAACATTTGAATACTTCTTATTTAGAAAGAATCATGCATAGTCTTTACAAATTAAAACATGAAATTAATTTGAGAAAATGCTTCCATTGCTAACGTTATCTGTTGCAAATCTGTCAAAATGTATATAAAGTTTGTCCATTTTAAACTGAGGATACATCCTGGGCCTGGACTGTATTCCAGACTTTTCTCTGAGGAAATCATAAGTCATGCTTGTTAATGAGTTAGCAAAGAAATCTGTACAGCACTCTGAGGGACTCCTTCGATTTATTTCAGTGCTTTTAGGATCACCAGGGAAGAGACTAGAGGAAGGATAATAGGGGAGAGGGAGAGGGACGGTGCAGAATTTCTTTGGTGTCAATGCAGGGGCAATGATTTTGTGTCTATTGGAAGTGACTAGCCTAAGTTTTTCCAAGTGCTATCAAACTTTGACAGTCTCTGCAACAGGGAATAATGTAACTCTTTAAACTTCAGAAGGAAAAGTCTAAAGCAAAGGTGGATTTCTTCCTTTTTTTTGTTTAATTATTTCCTTTTCCTGTGAGCCATTAGAAGTACCAAATTTAGCACAGGTTTGTCAGTTCTGGAAAAAAAATGAACAATCCCTTCTTATCTTAAATTCATGTCGGAGCACTTGGTTTTAATGGCCTAATTTGTGTTTAAAATTATTTTTATTTAAAAGATAAGATTGTGTTGCTTTGATAGTGCAGTCTTGACTTTGTCTTTTCTTTGCTCCTTTCTTTTTTCTTTACATAGGTCATGGGAATAGAATTCATGGTTATGTTTAGATCACTCATTCTCTCATTTCCTTCTTTAGTATTTTAAAGGGTTTTTTAATGGTTTCCCATCCACTCTCTTGTTGGTGGTTGGTTTCTTTTTTGGCAGAGGTTTTTCTACTGAAGAAAGCTAAAAGTTCCATGGTAGCAAAGTGCCATATAAAACAGGATCCCACACCTATAACCTACACAGCAAAAATTATAAATACCTGCCATTAGGAAGCTTATTTTACAATAAATTTGGAAAAGAAATGTTTTATTACAATTTAAAATCTTGTACCATTCAATGTGTGTAAAGATGGGATTTTACTTACAGGGGAAAAAAAAGCAATGGGACAAATTTAATCCACATAATACTATTTGGATCTGGCAGTTTATGCTGGTTGAAAAAGTGTCATTTTGGTTTTCAAGTATATTTTGAATCAGGCTATAATTGTGAAGTGTGGATTTAGTGCCAGCATTTCCCATTTAATTAATCATTTGGTTTCAAAAATTCTTCTTTGCCCTGGGAAATGTAGATACCATTTATATTAAATTAAGGAATGAAATTTTTTTCTTACCACACTAAGGCATTACCAAAGGGTTTTTCCTGAGGTTATCAGGTTGATTTATTTTACACAGAGGCAATTACAAAAAGTTTCTTTCTGCAATCACTTGTTTCCTGATGAGAAATGAGTTGTGTCTGGCTATGAGACACTTTTCATGCCATGTATCCACTCCCTTATAGACACATGTTAATGTAATAGGCTTGACAAGCTTGAGAGGTGGAACAAT
>NW_008660221.1:0-485 GCF_000695815.1 Acanthisitta chloris
TGTCTGTGTGTCCCTGTCCGTGTGTCCCTGTCCACGTGTCCATGTGTCCCTGTCCCAGCCTATGACTGTCCCTGTCTGATGTCCATGTGTCCCTGTCCCTGTGTCCGTGTGTCCCTGTCCATGTCCGTGTGTCCCTGCCTGACTGCCCTTGTCCGTGTGTCCCTGTCCAAGTGTCCGTGTGTCCCTGTCCAAGTGTCCGCATCCGTGTGTCCCTGTCCCTGTCCGTGTCTGTGCGTCCCCATCCCAGCCTATCCCCCTGTTCCTGTCCGTGTGTCCCTGTCCGTGTGTCCGTCTGACTGTCCCTGTCGGCGTGTCCGTGTGTCGGTGTGTCCATGTGTCCCTGTCTGACTGTCCCTGTCGGTGTGCCGGTGTGTCCGTATGTCCCTGTCTGACTGTCCCTGTCTGAGTGCCCGTGTGTCCCCGTCGGTGTGTCCGTGTGTCGGTGTGTCCGTGTGTCGGTGTGTCCGCGTGTCTGTGTGGCTGTC